>NW_019154124.1:8018962-8162116 GCF_002288905.1 Enhydra lutris kenyoni
TACAAATGTCCTAGAGATCTACAAACAAAGAAGTTACCTTATCAATAGCACAATTTCCAGAGGCAAATAACTCAGTTCCTTGGGCCCTAATGTCTCCCTCCCCACCATAAACGAAACTGAAGGAGGCTGAGATAGAAGGGAATGTAAATATAGTTAAATCTCTTCTAAACCTAAATCTCACTAACAAAGACGATTGGTAGCAGGATTGTGACACCCCACCAAGAATCTCCCAACTATCTTGACATTGATCAAGCCACAAGGGCAAGGCCTCCGGTATCTCCGCACCTTGTAGGCCCTCTTTATCATATGAAAGTTCCATTGAAACCTCCCTTCCCCTCCCCTTCCCCCCAACCGCAAGCCTCACAACCCGGGGCAGCAGCTCTTCCTGCCCATGGGTCCTGTCCCCTTGCTTTAATAAACCACCATTTTGCACCAAAGATGTCTCAAGAATTCTTTCTTGGTCATCGGCTCCGGACCTCAGCCCACCGAACCTCACCTAGGTTCTAGAACTTCATCACTTACCAGGAACAAATCATGCTATCTCAGGCATAGAGTTAATTTGATGCCCTGATATAAAAAATATTAAGGAAATTAATAATACTTGGTATTTACATAAACACTTAATCCAGGAAAAGGTGTCAATTTTGCTATGGTCCATTACTATCTGGGACTAAAAGGACTATTTGGCTAAGATACTACCTCCACTACTCCATTTATATCACAAAGTTTCCATAAAAGGTTGACAATACTTTACTAAAAGGTGCCTAGATTAAGAATTAATTTAATATATTAAAACAAAAGACAAAAAGGCAAAATTGGATGAGACCTAAATTTAAATCACTATTAACTTTCTTGGTCAGTATAACAATGGTAGAAGAAACAAACTGATTATAAAGTGCTTGAAATCTGAGGTATGTGAACTCTTAGCCCAGTCAAACATTAGGCAAGAGATGTTATTTGTGACAACATGGGTATTATGCTAAGTGACATAAGTCAGAGAAAGACAGATACCATATAATTTCACTTATACGTGGAACCTAAAAACAAACAAACAAATGAACAAACAAACAGCAGAAATGATCCATAAATACAGGGAACAAACTGATAGTTGCCAGAGAGGAGGTGGTGGGGGGATGGGCAAAATGGGTGAAAGGGAGTGGGAGGTACAGGCTTCCAGTTATGGAATGAATAAGTCACAGTGATGAAAGGTACACATGGGGAATAGAATCAGTGGTACTGTAATAGTGTTATATAGTGACAGATGGTAGCTGTGCTTGTGGTGAGCATAGCTAACATAGAGACGTATCAAGTCACCATGTTATACACCTGAAAATAATGTAACACTCTGTGTCAACTATACCTCAATTAAAAACAACAACAACAATAACAACAACAAAACCTCCAAAACAGGCAAGAGATCTTTATGTGAATCCAAATAAACTCCTGTAGAAGTGGTTGGTTATAGAGAATTTAATTATCACTAACTCAAAATATGATAGTAGTCCTTCCTATCTAGCCTGTCCCCATGGGAATTTTTGTTGTTCATTATATAAGTAGAAAAGGGCGTGGAACAAATGGGAAGCTTGGGATGCAACGGAGGGAAGCCATCCCTGTCCTCTAAATTCTATAAACCACTCTTGTTAGATGCCTGATTATCCTGGGGGCTTGGCTCACAAATGAATATAGGATCCAATGGCTGTACCATAGGTCATTCTTTGAGCTGACAAGAGTTTGAAGAGTCATTTTATGTAAAGCATTTCACTAAGTACTTCCTTAAGGAAATGCTCAGGGTCAAGTGTTCCTGTTTGCTCGCTTTTACCTTTAAAGAAAAGTGTATCTTTTATGCTCCCTTTTAATTTTTCCCACTTCTAAGCAAAGCAGAATTTGCAGTACTCTACTTTTCACAAACACTGAACTGGAGATTTGATCCCTAGAAGATGTGAGCATTTATGTAGGAGATTGGGTGCAAAGGAGACTACAGTGTTTCATTTGATGAGGAACTATAAAGGGTAAAAGTTTAAGCTTTTGATGTAGTCATGTTAAATATATGTTCTTGATATTTTTCAATTACACAATGTATTTTTGCCTGAATAATTTCTACTTGGCATTGTGTCTTATGGAGTGATACAGCTAACTAAACATTATCAGCCTATATATGCTTTGGCTAGGATTAGCAAAGTATTGCCTTTTAAGTAAAAGGTTTATTACCCTGGGGTGCCTGGGTGGCTTGGTTGGTTTAGTGTGCAACTGTTGGTTTCTGGGCAGATCATGATCTCAGAGTTGTGGGATTGAGCCCCTGCACTGAGCTCTGCACTGGACATGGAACCTGCTTGGGGTTCTCTTTCATCTATCCCCATCCTCTCTTCTCCCTCAAAGTAAAGGATTATTACCCTTATAACATTTTTTTAAGGTGCCTGAGAGAATATCTAAATTGTTTAATGTGGTTTTATATGTGGCTCCCAAATGAAGATACCTCATAATTTCACACACACACACACACACACACACACACACACACACACACACCATTTTACAGCACTGATGAGAAATTGTGTTTATCATTCATATGTTAGCCACTGAATATTAATTGTGCATTTTAAATATATATTGCCAAACAAGATTGGCATCCAAATGAATGCTTAGATCATTGGCCTTATAAGAAGCCCTTTCCTCTGGTGAATGGGTTAAACCGTTGCTGTCAGATTGAATAGAATTAGTCTTGCTGATAGGCAAAGAATTGCTCTGTCAGGAAATGTCACTGTCATTGAGTGCTGTTCTTTGTCTGCATTGAATTTTCTGTCTGGCTCAGAAAATTTTAATAACAGGTTGGAATTCACATGTAAAATTTTAACCAATTTTCATAAAAATACCTTATTTCATTTTCATTTTGCTTCATATAATTTTTGGTTGTCATAAAATAGGATACTAAACACATCTTATTTCCTTAACTTCCATTGCCATTGTCCTTTGAAGATAGACACTTATAGTTCATTTTTTCCCTTAGTATTTTTCAAATTTTAATGGAAGTTTAAATTTCATTGAAAACACACACACACACACACACACACACACACAACAGAGAGAAGGGGCAGTGAGATGCACAAAGCTAAGAAAGAGATGTGAGCAACGTTACTTCCTCTATGTCTTGAAGGAGAGAATTTTTTAATCTTAGGTTCTCCAGGGACATAAAACTAGTGCTCAAATTTCAATTCAAAAATTGCCTTTAATCAATAAAAATCTTGGTTTAAAAACTGTTATTAATCAGGGTCCAATGCAGTCAAGAGAGTCAAGATGCTTTCATTGCATAACCTACTTGAGTATAAACCTGGAATCTGTCTCTAGTCTATTCAAAATCCTTTGCAGGAAATCAAAATCTTGAGGGTGGAAGTGTTGTTTTAATCTTCTTAAGTTGAAGTATATCATACTGGAAAAAAAAAGGAGATAGGATGTGGGATTTGAAAAATCAGTGCTGTAGAGTAGAAAAAGAGGACATTTCCTCTGTTAGGCTCATGATGCCAAAATTAAGGACTCCTAGCAATCAACAACGTAGGATAAACAAAGTTTTGTCAAGACCCTTAGTCAAGGGGACAGACATTCACAGGAAATTTGACAGAAAACACACAGTCAAAATTGAAATTTAAATTGTAAAATATTGATCAATAGAAACAGAAGGGGATGGTTGCTGATATTTGGTTATTCTAGAAGGAATCAATATTGTTTGTAGTCTTAAATGTTTATAAAGTAGTACAAAAGAATGGATAATAAATGGCCTTCAAATTTTAACACAAGAAGAGAAATTTAATGTAAGCTTTCACTGAAACTTAGAGGGATATGACAGATTAGAATGTAACTACAGGAGGGTACATCTTGTTCAAAGGAAAGTGTTCTAATTGATAGGAGGGGGAAAAACAGCTTTCTGTTATGAAAAAATATACAAGAATATGAGGTTACAGTTGGGAATACAGAAGTGACATCATTGTGGGAACAAAGAATCACATATTTTAAAAATGTTTAGAAGGTAGTTTATCCAACTTTATTTCACATCCTTCATGTTACAGTAGACTAAGTTCACAGAGTAGACTAAGATCCAGAGAGATTTGGACTTCTTCAAACACAAATTATTACATTTAGGACAAATTATGATACTAACATCACAAAGATCACAAAGCTTCACAAAGGAGCAGTATACACACAGTGAGGATCGAAGTGAGAAAGAGGACAAACTATTTAGATATTTTCCAGAAAACATGTAATCTGATATATTCCTACTTTACCATTCTAAAAACTTTGTTTTGTGGAAGAGAAAGAATATAACCAGGGATACTGGTGCTCACAAGCTAATTCTGACCAAGGAAAAAAGTGAACTGATAATTTGACTGGAATCCAGAATTCCTTAGTACAGAACATTATTATAGATTCCAGGAAAATAGGGTACTTTGTTACATGCAATCCCCAAGTCCCCTGTTTGTACAACACTGAAGAAACGTCTTTACCTATCTCCACCGGGACAATTGTGTGATATATCATCATGATATCTCCTCAGATATTCGGCAGCCTAATAGAGTATGTAGAAAGCCTGGATAAGGGAGTGGGCCATATAACTTGGCTTTTAACAGAGACATTTTTAGAGTGAATGGGTATATTAACTCTGTGGGCATAATCTAGCCTGTCCTGAGCAAAACCAGAAGTATGGCCAAAGATACTTACAGGTAAGCAAGAGAAACTTTATTTCTTCCCTTATGCAAAAGACCATTAGTTGATTTTCTGTGTTTACTGTCCTGCTTGTTTTAGCCCCATATTGGTTTGTGGGTTGCTGACTTCTTCCTTGATCAACCCCCTACTGCCCCTACTGGCCTTGTTTTTCTCTGCATATTGAGGCTGCTGTGAATCCTGGAACTATACTATACTACTGCTTGAAGATGCTGGACATTTGCAGAAATTGTATCAAATGATGTCTTTGTCATCTGACATTTGGCTGATTAATTAAAGAGTTAGTACAAATTTACACCAACTAGCTCACTAGCTTAGTATAATGGAGAACACTCAACATCTATTCAGGTGTACAAAAAGTGAACCAAAGAGTATCTACCTACATGACCTAAGTATTCTGGCCCTTGCTGGGAACTGGGAGAAAGAAAAAAAAAAAAAGGTTGGGTGAGGGGAGGAGGCAACAAGAGCCTGATGCATAATAGAAGAAGAAATAACTGGTAAGATGTGGAAAAAGCAGTACGTTTAAGAAGGATCTACTACAGGGGTGCCTGGGTAGCTCAGTGGGTTAAGGCCTCTGCCTTCAGCTCAGGTCATGGTCCCAGGGTCCTGGGATCAAGCCCCGCATTGGGCTCTCTGCTCAGCAGAGAGCCTGCTTCCCCCTCTCTCTCTGCCTGCTTCTCTGCCAACTTGTGATCTCTGTCTGTCAAATAAATAAATAAAATCTTTAAAAAAAAAAAAAAAAGAAGGATCTACTATAGCCTACAGAAATAGATTTTTGAAAGCATATGCTTTGGGCTTAAACTTTAAGCATGACCTCCATGGGGAAAAAGAAAAGCATGGTATGAATGATAATAAGAGAGTGACCAGATTGGAAGGAAGTGGTCTGAGAAGATGATATATTGATACAAGAAAAACTGAAGAGTAACTAAAATTCAGTAGCAGAATTTCAATCTTCATGAGAACATTAGAGATTATATGCTGCAGAAATTTCAATGAGTGTTGTAGAGAACAACAATGGAAGGCAAATTTTGAATGCAAATACAAAATATATTAAAACCATGAGAAACAGTATAATTAAACATGGATAGTAACCCTTAAGAACAATCAGAAATAAACTGAGAAACTAAAATAGTCAACACTTACTGGATTTTGACTACATACCATACCCTCCACTAAGTACTTTGACATATCTGAACCTCACACAAAGCTATTAGTTGTCACACTACTATTTGTATTTTATAAGTAAGGAAGTTGAGAGACAGAGACGGTAGGTAACATGCTCAAAGTCACACTGTAAGTAAGTAAGAGCAAGGTTTCCAGCTCAGCCTGGCTCCGTTGGTAAATACAGCTGTGTTCTTCAGTGAAGTCCAAGACTTTTTCAAGCAATGTGTCTAGTCAACTTTGTGGTGTCTCAAAATGCGGTATAGAAGAAAGTGTTTAAATAGAAAGTAGTTCATGACTAGAGAGGTAACAGATGATAATGCATCACTGAACAAGAACTGTATACTATTTAAAAATGGAACAGTCAGAGAAAAAGAGTACTTGGAAATTAAAAATATGACAGTGGACATAAAGGATTCAGACAAGAACTGGAGGATAAGATTGAGAAAATTTCTCTGGATAAGAAAAAAAGACAAAGAATTAGACAACAGAAGATTTTTTTAAAAATAATTAATTAAATAAAACAGAAAATCAACATAAGAGGCTGACTAATTGGATTAAAAAATATATACACACAGACACACACATTCTCTCTCTCTTTCCCCCACCCCATATATTCCTTAACTGCAAGATTTGAGTTTCTAGACGTCAATGGCTGGTTTCCCACCGAAGTGAATAGATATTGAGACGCAAACAAAATATATCTTCATGAGATTTTTAAATCACCAAGGATAAAGAAAAGATCCTAAAATCTTCCAAGTAGGAAAGAAATCTTATACAAAAATCTAGAAGAAAAACAGCAATGAACTTATCATATATATTGAAAGCTTGAAGATAATGGAATGATGCCTCCAAAATTTTCAAGAAAAATTATTTTCAACCTAGAATTCTATGCCCAGCCAGATTCAGTCAAATGTAAGACTAGTTTAAATTTTTGAAACCTTACCTTCCATGAATGTTTTCTTATGAAACTTTTGAATAATACATATAGGGGGAGGTGGTAGAGAGAATACTTCTGTCATCTACCAATATAGCGTTTGAATTTTGAACCGTGTGAATCTATTTTTGATTGTTTTTAACTCAAAACAATTTAAAAAGAAATTGCAATACAGACATAATCCTTATAAATGTGAAGACAGATACTTGGGAGAACAGCAAAAAATGTCATCAGGTTATTTCTGGGGATAAGGTCATTGGGAAGGGCAGTGATCTGGTGCTCTTTGTTTTAAGACAGTCATTAGTGTCATTTTATGTAATATTATTAGATATGTTATCACTTTGTTATAAAAAATTCAAAGGCAACAAACTCTCCAAAAATACAACAGTAATATTCTTTTTTAAATGTCAGACAAATGAAGCAAGTTATAAAAAACATATGGAATGATTTTAATTTGTAAAAATGTATCCATAAAAAATGAGGGAGAAATTGGATTAAGATATTATGCAGGTGATTTTTACTTTTTTGTAATTTCTGAATTTTGTATAATAATATTATCCTAAATAAAATAATGATAAGTACAATTAAAATACAATTAGCTGGACATGACTCTAAATTTATCTACTGTTCATAAAATGGATTCTGTAAAAGAAGGTATTATGAGTTGTAAACCCCAAGTTACAATTAAGTTTTTGTAATACTAACCCATTACAAATTGGGGATCCCTATATGTATAAATGGCCTATCAAATGAGGAGGTTACAATGTTACTGGAAACCAGTGAAGTCTACATATGAAGAAGCTTCATATTCATTAGTTAAGACAGCTTAGGGAACTGAGGAATTTACTGCAAGCATTATTAACAAATTGTAGCACTCTGACCTTGCTATCAGGTGACTTCTTTCTGAACAACATACTTATATAATGTGCATGGCTTCTAACGTGATGTTCCTGAGATTGAACATCTTTTCATGTACCCATTGGCCATCTGTATGTCTTGGTTGGAAAAATATCTATTCAGATCCTTTGGCATGTTTTAACCAAAAAATTTTTTTAACATTTTTACAAAGCATAACACTTCTGTTCAATGATATGGATCATCACTCCACCCAAGGAAGAAACATTCACAGTATCTGTATTTGGTATTAATTACAGTTAGTACATTAACTGATTGTACAACTGTAGCTGGGTCAATATCCTAACATTCTTGTAAGTCACTATTTTCTCCACATAACAGTAGTTCATATGTATAAAGATGCAAAGCTCTGAGTTGATTTGATAGACCTATTCTGTAATTCCAAAGGAAAGTCCACTTGATAGTAATTTACCTCTCTCTCTCTTTTTTTAAATGTTGACAAACATTTAATTCAAATTTAATTAAGGTTATAGGAACAAGAAAGCAAAACCACAAATGATAAAACAAATTCAAAAGATGGGATATGTTACAGAAAAGACACGATCTTTTCAGCAAGTTAAAATGCTGTCACAGAAAACATTTGAAAACAATATGGAGGTTCCTCAAGAAGTTAAAAATAGAACTACCCTACCACCCAGTAATTGCACTAGTGGGTATTTACTCCAAAGATACAGATACAGTGAAAAGATAGGGCACATGCACCCCAATGTTCATAGCAACAGTGTCCACAATAGCCAAAATGTGGAAGGAGCCGAGATGTCCTTCAACAGATGAATGGATAAAGAAGATGTGGTTCATACATACAATGGCATAGTACTCAGGCATCAGAAAGGATGAATACCTACCATATACATCGACGTAGATGGAATTGGAGGATATTATGTTCAGTGAAATAAGTCAATCAGAGAAAGACAATTATCATATGGTTTCACTCATATGTGGAATATAAGGAACAGTGCAGAGGACCATAGGGAAAGGGAAGGAAAACTGAATGGGAAGCAATCATAGAGGGAGATAAACCACAACAGACTCTTGACTCCAGGAAACAAACTGAGGGTTGCAGAAAGCAAGGTAGGTAGAGGGATGATGTAACTGGGTGATGAGCATTAATGAAGGCACATGATGTGATGAGCACTGGGTGTTATATGCAACTAATGAATCACTGAACATTCATCAAAAACTAATGATGTACTACTATATGTTGGTTAATTGAATTTAAAATTAAACAAAAGGCAACTTAAAATTAAAACTAAACAAAACTTGATACAAATATATACAACTTGTGATCTTGGGTTGGATCTTACTTCAACCTGATCTGTTACCAAGAACGTGTTCGTGACAACTGAGGTTGAATATGATTATTAACATTATTTTTATAACTAAAGTTCACATTTCATTCAGATTGCCTCAGGTTATCTCTAATGTTTTGGTTTTTTTTTAAGATTTTATTTTTATTTATTTGACAGACAAAGATCACAAGTAGGCAGAGAGGCAGGCAGAGAGAGAGAGGAAGGGAAGCAGGCTCCCTGATGAGCAGAGAGCCTGATGTGGGACTTGATCCCAGGACCCTGAGATCATGACCTGAGCCAAAGGCAGAGGCTTTAACCCACTGAGCCACCCAGGTGCCCCTATCTCTAATGTTCTTATTTGCTTCAGGATACCACGTTACATTCAGTCATCATGTCCCCTTAGGCTCCTCTAAACTGTGACTGTTAGACTTTCCTTGTTTTTTTATGACTTTGACAGATTTGAAGGGTACTGGTTGGGTATTCTGTGGAAGATCCCTCAATTCAAATCTGACTGATGTTTTTCTCTTGCTTAGACTGGAGTCATGAGTTTCAGGAAGGTAGTTTATACAGAAAGGTGCCATTTATATCACATGATGTCAATTACACGTTATTCCATGAATTATCACCATCGATGTTAACCTTAATCATTTAGCCAAGGAAACATTTGTTAGCTTTCTTTACTGAAAAGTTACTCTCTTTTCCTTCTTTTCCATGTCATATTTTTTAGAGGAAGTGGCTACATGCAGCCCATACTTAAGGGGTGTGAAATTATTCTCCCTATCCTTGATAGTAGATTATTTACACAAATTATTTGATTTTCCTTTGTATGGAGATTGGTCTCTTCATCCTCATTTATTACTTACCCACCCGTTTATTTATATCAAAATGGATGCATGGATATTTGTTTTATACTTTGAGTTGTATTTTAATACCACACATTATTTATTGTGTTCAAATTGTTCCTGCTTACTGGGAGCTTTTCCAGTTGGTTTCTGTGTCACTTTGACATATCCTCATCATTTTCTTTTTGAGCACTCCCTTCCTTCCTGGCACTACAAAACGATCTAGGCTTATGGTTGAGTCTCATCAAACTTTTTTTCTTTTTTTTAAGTGAGGTATACAAACATTAGCTTAGAATACATGCTTTTCATGAGCTGATTTATTTATTTAATTTTTTAAAAAGATTTTATTTATTTTTTGGACACAGAGACACAGTGAGAGAGAGGGAACACAAGCAGGGGAGTGGGAGAAGGAGAAGCAGGCTTCCCACTGAGCAGGAAGCTGGATGCAGGGCTCGATCCCAGGATCCTGGGATCATGACCTGAGCCGGAGACAGTCGCTTAACCAACTGAGCCACCCAGGCGCCCATAATATGCTGATTTATTTTAAGATTCCCTAAATTCAGGGGAATAATGAAGAGGTTTCTTCATTGTTTAAGGCTAATACAAAATGGTGAGAGTTTTGCCATCTAATGTATTCTAATCAAATACAGTACTCACCTGTTAGAAGTTTGACAAGTGGGAAATGGAATGCTTCTTAAGTAGAAGTCTATAATTGACACGATTCTAGTGCATCCAAGTAAATTAGAGAATAAATTTTCTTATGTGTATAAGCCACTGTGTGCTCACAAAGCAAATCAGCAAAGAAACACAGTATTTGGAGGTGGTTTTGTCCGACGACATTAATGATGTTGCTTTATCCTAGTAAACTGAACTTCAGCTATTGGAGAAGAGAAGAATTTAATAGCACTTGAAGTTCATGACGAGCAACGGTTGAAGCTTGCAATCAAGGACACTACTGTTAATCAGGTTTGTTGTAACCCCCATCATCTCGTATGAGAGCAGCCTATGAAGACAATTGGCTGAGCTATCAGAAACTGGGATAATAAAACAAAAATAAAATATTCTAAATTATTAATTAGGTTTTTCCACACAATGTCAAATCAAAAGTATTAGTAATTTTCCCCATCTCTACCACTGGTCTACAGATTGATTTAATTGTATGCCACAATAACTGAATTTTTCAGCAGTTATGCCACATCATGGTTTTTATGAGCTGGCTTGCCTAAAAACAATTCATTGATTAAAGCAATTACTGAATAGAGGTGCCTGGGTGGCTGACTTTTGATTTTGACTCAGATCAGGATCTCCAGATCACAGGATGGAAACCTCTATCAGGTTCCACACTCAGTGCAGTGTCTGCTCCAGATTTTCCCTCTCCCTCTGCCCCTCCCCTCCCTGCTCTTTCTCTCTCTTGGTCTCTCACTCTAAAATAAATAAAATCTTTTAAAAAATAAAGCGATTACTGAATGTAACACTCAGACACTTAGCATTTAGTGCCCCATAGGTTGCATTACAGTTTTTTATGTACGTCTTATGTCCTCTAAATAAGGGCTTGATTAGAGTCTCACTTGAAGTTAAATCCCACAAATTGTGTGACCTATTTCCTCACCTCTTCCAGCCTTTTTCCCCAATAAACTGTAAATAACAGTAACCACCCTACCAAGTCATTGTGAGGATTAAATGAGATCACTTGAAGTAAAGATCTTAGCACATTACATCTATTACACAGAAATGCTCAATACGTGTTCCTTTTTGTTTAATTTAGAGCCAGCTTCATAGGTGTATGTGGCTTGCACAGCCACAAAGGGCCCCTGACACTCAGAAGGGCCCCATGCTTGGTTTTATGATTTACTATTGGTGTCTTAAATTTCTTATTAATTTCTGAATAGGGAGTCCAGCATTTTCATTTAACTGGGCCCTATAAATTATATAGCTGGTCCTGGGTTCGCCCAACTAAATTTTAAGTCCTTTCTGAAGTATGGAATCCCTTAGTTGACTTTATATCCTAATATGATCTTCAGTACTTAGCCTGGTTTCCTGCCTGTGAAAGAAAGCAGTTTCACATTTATTGAAAATAAAAGTAGTGTTTTATTTAAGACTATTTCATTGGTAGATATAGAAGACCTGTGGGGGAACCACACGCAATTATTTCATGCCTCAGAATCCAAGTGGCCTTGATTATCAGAAAAAAGAAAAAAAAAATTAAATGGTGATCTTACAAATTTTTTTCAATCACCATGCTTATGCATATCTAAAATAATACCATAATTTTAATTAAAAAGCGTACTTTCTTCAAGGAACCAAAACTCTTTATAAAGTTCATCTTTAAGGTGTATATTCCTATAAATTCAAGAAGAATTACTGTTGATATTTGGATTATGTTGCTGAGACCCTGTCACGGCCTGCCAGATATGCTTATAATAAAGCAGTAGGGCTTAAAGAGGCTTAGTCTCTGGGGAGCCCTACTGGTGCTCATTTTGCTGGAAATATCCAGTTATTGGTCCCCGATAACTTATTCTGGCTCCCACTGATTTCTGCATGGGGTGGGGGTGGGGCACAGGACCCATGGCCACAATAACGCAGAGTGGTGATATAAAGAGTATACTGGGCATATATACTGATCAGGGCGTTGGAGACTCAGAGAATTAATGGTAATTTTGCATATCTGATATGGTATAAATATTCTTATGGCTGATTCAGAGCTTCTTTCTTGGATTCCAAAAACACAATCTTTATTGTTCTGGTTTGGCATGTATTATAGGTCTAGAATGTGTTTTTTGGTTGTACTTTACCAGGACCTCCGAATTTTGAGTAAGAAAATCCATCTAAAATGAGAGAATCAATATGAATCCTATTCCTACCCGAATATTGCTCTCTAAAGTGGGTAAACTCAGTTGGTCAGGGAGCAGGTCAGGATGACTAATTGAAAGCCCTAGACGGTCTTACACATTCTGGAGGCTTTATATTGGATACTATACTGAGGTTAGATATGACAAGGCCTCAGGTCATTTATCTCATATGACCTTAAAGTGGGACACCAAGGTCACTGTGCAGAGAGTAGGGACCAGTATTAGAACCAGCACTCATTTATGAGCGTCAGTTCAGAGGGTATCCGGGGATCCCTTATTGCAGGGAATCTGGTGTGTGTGTGTGCGTATATGTGTGTGCGTGTATGTATTTTGTATGAGATACAGTTACACTTTTCTATGTATACAAATATACACATACTTTAAAATTTAAATTTACCATAACATATTTTTTTCAACCAGCTACCTTCCTTCTAGTTGTGGAGTAAAACTAAATTAAATCAGCATTCTTCACCATCTGCTGGGTATAAATCACTACTTGCTGTAGGAAGAAAAGCTAGTTCTAAGCTCAGCACATAAAGCCTTTACCAAAACACATTTCAGCTCTTTGGCATCATGGCTGAAGGACAGACTGTGCCTGCTGATCCTCTACCAAATGATTTGACTCCAGTTGATTGATTTTGTTTAAGAGTAACAAACCAGTCCACCACTGTAGAACAGCAAAAATACAATTGCCTGAAATCTAAGGCAGCTTCTCCTGAGATGTGAATATAAAGGAGCAGCAGTCCGTGCATTTGCATCAACAAACTGCCCAAAGCAATTTTGCATCATACCCTTGCATATCCCCGCAGATGTATTTTACTCCACCTTAGAATATGAACAAGTCAATTTACATATTAATGAGAAACAACTGAAACTAAGCAATTAGGCAGGTGAGGCTCCAGTGAGGGGGACAATATTTTAAATACCGTTAGGTGGAAATCCAGAACAATCTAAATAGACTCTGTATTCTTTTTCTTCTTCAACCTGGGCTGCATTAATGAGAAATTAATTGATTTTTGACAACTTTAATGAGTCTTTATTACTGCATAATTGGAAAGAAAAATCCATGGATGTAATGAGCATCTTAATTTCTTGGAACCAATGTGATTGACTGACTCAGTCATAGAAAGCCCCACAATGTGCTATGCCAATCTCCCCAAAAATATCTAGGCAAAAGTAAACCAGTCTGCCTCTTGTTTCCTTTATTTTTTTGCCTGCTAGGTAAGAGGAATACATTGTCTGGAGACAATACTGGGAGTAGATTGAGCACTGGGTCGATGATTCTAGCTTCTTTTTTATCAGGAACTTTCTGTGTGACTTTTATAATTATATATTTTTTCAGTAATTATTTGTCACTTATCTCCTCCTGGCTTCCATTTTCTCATTTGGAAAATGATGAAGATTAACTCTAAATTCCCTTTGAACTCTAAATTATATGTTTCTAATGGGAAATTACATGGTGACTCTGGTATTTTAAGGGCCCAATCAGTAATCGCCATCCTGTCATCTAATCCAAAATCAAGTCTCCTTTCAGCAGAGCAAACGCTAGCCAAGTTTTTATACTAAATGACCAACTGGAATTTTCTAGTGTTCCTCTCATTCAGTCTAGATCAGTTATTCTCAAAATGTAGTTGCTGTACCAGTAGCTACAAGTCACCAGAGAATTTTCTAGAAATGTAATTTCTCAGCCCCATTCTGACATACTGAATCAGAAGTTCTGGGAGTGAGGCTGAGCAACTGATGTTCTAACAAGACTTTCTGGTAATTCTACATGATAACGTTTTAGATCCACTGGCATACATAAATATTTCCTCTCTTCATATCTTTAATTCATTTGGTAGAAAAATGCTTTGTGAATGGCTCTATCACAGTAGGTGGCCATTATCCATGAACCAACTTATCAACTAGTTCTGTATGGGTCTTTGTTCAGACAAACATCCTTCTCCCTCCATCTTACACAGTCCACTTGGTTTCTTCCTTCATCTTTGAAATATAATTGCTGTTTTATCAATTGGATTTACTCACAAAAAATGTAACTGACATTTATAGAGCACTTTAGAACTTCGCATCACTTTTCATAGGTAGTATCTCCTGATTATCACGATCACTTTATAGGTAATGGAGTCTCAAGGAGGTTAAGTGATTTTACAGAGTTACACGGCCAGGAATGCAAAAAAAATGAGATATAAAATCATTATTGAAACGTTGTACCTTCAGTTTTCAATCAAATTTTCAACCAAATTATAGGAAGAAAAAAAGAATAGATAGAAAATTAAAAACAACAACAACAACAACAGCAGCAATCCAAGTTTCGTCCTTAAGGTAGGAAAAAAATGGGCCTCAGATTACAAAAGCAGCATTTCCTGAGGGGGAAAAAAAATAAATCTTGATGTTCATGTACCTTTTATTTATAAAACCTATGTCTAAATTTATAAGGATGATTGATGGTAACAACTCAAGAAACTCATTTTACTCACAAGTCATCACACAAATGCAAATTTTCACAAATCAGTTTAAATTTAAGATTAGAAAAACTAGTCTGATGAAAGATGATAAAGATATCAACATGTAAACTAAGAAAATATAAAGTACAAATAAATCCACAGGCATATTTTAGAAAATATTCTGAACTCAAATGTCCAAAATGAGAAGTAGTAGAAAGAAAATATGCTAGACAAAGGTTACACATTATACTTAATCAGTATATCTTATCTTAATACTGTATTACTATTTAAGTCAATATATCTTTCACCATTTACACTACTATTTAGTAATTTTTAACTCAAGTGACAAATCTCCAAAATTTTGAAACTGAGAGCTTAGGTGAATAGAAAATATCCTGTATTGTCTCAAATTTTGCCAAGAATTTTTTTTTCTCTCAACCAAACTTCTTAAGATTTCAAGTTTGCAATAATGAAGGACTCAAAATAGGACACGTATCAACCGAAGTTGTTTTATAAAACATTTACTAGAGTCTTAAAAAAAGAAAAGCAGCTGTACACAGTACAGAAGACAGCAGTGCTATAAATTAACCCCAAGGCCCACATCTCATGATTCACTTGACAGTTTATCAGTTCTAGGAAATGCATGCAGGCGATTTAGATGAAAGATGAAGGCAAAGGCTCCAGGGGCCTGCTGTTCAATTCAAAGCATTATTTGTGCTAAATATCTTCATATTCCAAAGGTTGAGAGAGTATGGTCAATTCAATTCACTAACTTTCATTAGCAGAAACAGCAGTATGGAAATCCCCGTATTACTGAGTTAAAGGTTAATAGTTTCGTTGGAAAAAGGTATTCATATTAAACAAATTATTTCATTTGAATCAAATGAAATGAAGTAACTTAAAACCCTTCTAAAATACTGATGCATAATAAATTAGGAGTAAACATACTGAGTTGTATAAGTATTTGGCATTTGAAAGGTTTTTCAATCAATTATTCTATGCTTTAAACTAAAGAAAAAAAAGATTCATTTCACCTCAGATTGTTAGGTTTCAGTTAGAACTAACTTCTCAAAATGAAGATGAAAATAAAATTACTTATTAATCTCTATGACAGATCAAATTAATTTAGAAGCTCATTCTCACTCAGCAAATAGACTTAGGAAGGATACCTCTTATTTCCTGCATTTCTGTGAACACCTCTACCCTTATTCTGTTTTAGAATCTATTTCATTTTCTATATAAATTAGTACCCAGTGTACTTGAAACTACCTTTAGGCTTCCATTTACTTGTTCTACCTGGAGTTTATAAGCACTTGTCTTGCCCCCAAACTTGTCAGGACAATGTAAACTATCTAAAAACGATAGAGAATGAAGTTAACATAAATGAATGAATCTGTTGAGTTAAATAGGTAAAGCTCCTTATTTTAAAATAATATAAACATGTAAATATAAACATATGCAGAAATAGAACCACCTTAAAATTTGTATAGAATCACAAAAGACCCCCAACAAACAAAGCAATCTTGAGAAAGAAGAACAAAGGTAGAGGTATCATACTCCCTGATTTCAAAAAATATTACAACACTATGGTAATTAAAACAGTGTGGTATGAGCACAAAGACAGGCACATAGATCAACAGATGAGAATAGAGGGCTCACAAATATACCCACATGTATATAGCCAAGAAGTATGTATGAGAAAGAAGCCAAGAATCTCTAATGGGGAAGGGGCAGTCTCCTCAATAAATGGTGTTGGGAAAATCGGAGAGTCACATGCAAAAAAAAAAAAAAGAAAAGAAAAAACTGGACTACTACCTTACACCATACACAAAAATTAACTCAAAAGGAATTAAAGACTTGAATTTAAGACCTGAAACCATAGAAGTCCCAGAGGAAAACAGGCAGTAAATTCTCTGACACGGATCTTGGTGATCATTTTTAGAATCTAACACCAAAAGCAAAAACACCAACTAACACCAAAAGCAAAAACACCAAATAGAGTAAATATATCTTGTGATTTTTTTATGACCTAAGTCAATGGAAAATGGTTTAGAAAACTCATTCTCTGAATAGGAAAAATATTTATAAATTCTGTGTTTTTTTATCATAAATGACATATTCATGCATCCACCCAATCTATTACTTAGAGTATAATGATCTTCACTTTGGCATGACAAGCTATGTTTTCAAGGACGTTTATCATCTCTTTGGTATCATTTCTACTGACTGTGATAAAATTTATAAAACATAATCAATAACAACTAACAAAAATGGTCAACTTATGAAGTGATTTTGTTTCAAATATCCATCTCTCAGTTAGAAGCACCCAGAATATTTACTCAAAGAACCACATTTTAAAAATGGCAGTTGAGTTTCCAGTTGACCAAATTCTACTTAATTCATAATGTAAATTATGCCAAAATAATCAAGATATAGCTCCAATGCATTTGATGCAGTGCCATATTTTAGAACTTGTGTACACATTATTACACAATTTTATGTACAAAGCACCCTTCTAAAGGAAAAAAAGATACCTTCTTAAACTTTTGTTAGGAAAATATATACTCCATCACACAAATAGGAGGTTCAGAAATTTGTTTATCTCCTTAAAAGTCTATAGAAATCAGTTTTGTTTTTTTTTTTTTGTTCCTACAGTGGTAGTAATCCTACTTGTGGCACTGTGATTGGTGTTCTTATAACCTTTGTCACACATTTCCTGGAGCCTTCAGAATCAAACGGGGTCAGAGAAAGTGCTGAAGCCATCTCATACTGGCCTGTGAGAAGCAATCTTTAAATTTTCAGGAATTTTGAGAACTAGAGTTAAATGCAACTATTATTAAAAGTTAAATAATATAAACTTATAATTAAGTTATATTGCAAACAAAGATAAATATTCAAATTCATCACAATCTACTTACTTTACAACATTTTACCCTTATACTATTGAGGATATTTATGTCTACTGCATTGGATGGTGGAAATACCACATAATGGACTATTATTGCCCACCATTATCTCTTTCAGTGATGACATGTTGGTAGCTTGAATTTGGCCATGGTGGGTGTATTTATACCATGGGTATTGACAAACACTACAAATTTGGGCTTTTTCTTCCAGAAAGCTGGTTTCTCCAGGCCATCTCTGACTTCTGTGGTATCATTTGCAACTAAGAGTGATGCTTCCCCAACAGGAAGAGATTTCACATTTAGAAAATAAAACAAAACGGAGGAGGAGTCAAGATGGCGGAGCTGAGATGACATCAGGTCTCAGGAGTTCAGTTAGATAGTTATCAAACCATTCTGAACACCTATAAACCCAACAGGAGATCTAAGAGAAGAAGAGCAGCAATCCCAGAAAAAGAAAATCTACCACTTTCTGAAAGGTAGGACCTATAGAGAAGTGAATACGAAGCAACAGGAAGATAGACTGCCAGGGGAGGGGCCAGGTCCTTGCAAGCTGCAGAGCAATGGAGCACAGAATCAGAACTTTTAAAAGTCTGCTCCACTGAGGGACATCGCTTGAGAGGCTTGAGAGGCTAAGTGAGCCCTCACGGGTCAGCATGGTCTCAGGTCCCATGGGGTCACAGAAGGATTGGGGGTGTAGCAGAGCTTGCAGGTGTTAGAGCAGGGAAGCTGGTTACAGAGAGAGCCTAGGAGTGAGCTCTCAGCTTGGGAATACCTTAAACTGGGATCTGTGGCACAGTCGGACCACTGTTCTTTGAGCAGAGACCCCAAAAGGAGAAGATCCTGGGTGACTCACCTTCCTTCTCTGGAGGCAGGAATCTGCTGGGTTTAGAGACTCCAAATGGGACTATGTGCCAGAGACAGAAACGCTCGGTCACAGGCTGGGTGAGCTCGGAGCGTGGCTGGAGACCAGGGAGATGGGAGTGATTGAGCGCTTTTCTCTGCACTGAGGAGTGGGACCCCGAAGTCTCGGCTCCTCTGGGCCAGAGATTTGGAGGCTGCCATTTTTAATCCTGTCCTCCAGAGCTCTACGGAAAGCATTCAGGGAACAAAAGTTCCCAAGAGTGAGCCAGAGCAGGTTACTTAGCCCAGCCCCTGAGAGGGCAGCACAATTCCGCCTGGGGCAAAGACACTTGAGAATCACTACAACAGGCCCCTCCCCAGAAGATCAGCAAGAACATTCAGCCAAGACCAAGCTGACTTATCAAGGAGAACAGCGGAATTCCAGAGGAGGAGAAAGCAAAGCATGGAATTCATGGCTTTCTCCCCATGATTCTTTAGTCTTGCAAAGTTAATTAAATTTTTTTAATTTTATTTTTTTTCTTAGTCTAATTTTTTTAACTTTTACTTTTTCCTCTTAACGTTTTAACTAGTTTATCTTACCAATACCTTTCTTATAAAAAAATCTTTTTGAACCTTCATTATTGTAGTCATATTTTATCCTTCATTGTATCTAACTTTATTTTTTGTATACATTAGGGATTTTTCTCGTAAAAATTTTGGTATACAACTTCTAATAGATCAAAATATACCCTAAAATCTAGCACAGGGCTTTGTTCTAGTATCCAGCCTGAGCAAATTCATTCCACTTTCTTTTTCTTTCTTTTCCCAACCAACTTATCAACTCCTTTTTTAGAATTTTAAAAAAAATTTTCATCTTTAGAGTCATATTCTATCCCTTCATTGTGTTTATCCTTATTTTTGTGTATATATATATATATATATATATATATAAGATTTTCTTTCTTTAAAATTCTGTGAGATAGTTTCCTCTAAGAGACCAAAATACATCCAAAATGAAGTGGGTGGCTCTGTTATATTCACCAGTCATATATATATATTCAAAAAAATTTTTTAATTTAATTTTTTTTTGAACTTCTTTTTACCTCCTTTCTTCTCCTCAAGATTTGGGGTCTCTTCTGATTTGGTTAACGCACATTTTTGGGGGGGTCTTTGCAACCTTTTAGTATTTTATTCTCTCATTCATATATTCTTATCTGGATAAACTGACAAGGCAGAAAAAGCTCACCTCAAAAAAAAGAACAAGAGGGAATACCAAAGGCTAGGGACTAACCAATACAGACATTTGTAATATGTCAGATCTAGAGTTCAGAATGACGATTCTCAAGGTGCTAGATGGGCTCAGAAAAGGCATGGAAGATATTAGAGAAACGCTTTCTGGAGAAATAAAAGAACTAAAATCTAACTAAGTTGAAATAAAAAAAGCTATTGATGAGGTGCAATCAAAAAGGGAGGCTCTTACTGCTAGGATAAATGAGGCAGAAGAGAGAATTAGTGATATAGATGACCAAATGACAGAGAATAAAGAAGCTGAGCAAAAGAGAGACAAACAACTACTGAGCCATGAGGGGAGAATTCCAGAAATAAGTGATATCATAAGCAAAACACTATTAGAATAATTGAGATTCCAGAAGAAGAAGAAAGAGAGAGGGGGGAAGAAGGTATATTGGAGCAAATTATAGTAGAGAATTTCCCTAATATGGCAAAGGGAACAAGCATCAAACTCCAGGAGGCACAGAGAACCCCCTCAAAATCAATAAAAATAGACCCACACCCCATCACCTAATAGTAAAATTTACAAGTCTTAGTGACAAAGACAAAATTCTGAAAGCACCTCGGGACAAGATGTCTGTATCATGCAATGGTAGAAATAATAGATTGGCAGCAGACTTATCCACAGAGACCTGGCAGGCCAGAAAGAACTGGCATGATATATTCAGAGCACTAAATGAGAAAAACATGCAGCCAAGAATACTATATCCAGTTAGGCTATCATTGAAAATAGAAAGAGAGATGAAAAGCTTCCAAGGCAAACACAAACTAAAAGAATTTACAAACACCAAACCAGCCCTATAAGAAATATTGAAAAGGGTCCTCTAAGCAAAGAGAGAGCCTAAAAATAGTAGACCAGAAAGGAACAGAGACCTTATACAGTAACAGTCACCTTACAGGCAATACAATGGCACTAAATTCATATCTTTCAATAGTTACCCTGAATGTAAATGAGGTAAATGCCCCAATCAAAACACAGAGGGTATCAGAATGGATTAAAAAAAACAAGACCATTTGACATGCTGTCTATAACAAACTCATGGTAGACCCAAAGACACCTCCAGATTTAAACTGAGGGGGTGGAAAACAATTTACCATGCTAATGGACATCAAAAGAAAGCTGGATGGCAATCCTTATATCAGATAAATTAGGTTTTAAGCCAAAGATTATAATAAGAGAGAAGGAAGGGCACTATATTATATTCAAAGGGTCTGTACAACATTAAGATTTAACAATTTTAAATATCTATGCCCCTAACATGGTGAGCAGTCAACTATATAAATCAATTAATAACAAAATCAAAGAAACACATCAACAATAATACAATAATAGTAGGGGACTTTAACAGCCCCCTCAGTGAAATGGACAGATCATCCAAGCAAAAGATCAACAAGAAAACAAGGCCTTAAATGACACACTGGACCAGATGGACATCACAGATCTATTCAGAACATTCCATCCCAAAGCAACAGAATACACATTCTTCTCTAGTGCACATGGAACATTATCCAGAACAGATCATATCCTGGGACACAAATCAGGTCTCAAGTGGTACCAAAAGATTGGGATCATTTCCTGCATATTTTCAGACCACAATTCTCTGAAGCTGGAACTCCATCACAAGAGGAAATTTGGAAAGAACCCAAATACATGGAAGGCTAAAGAGCATCCTACTAAAGAATGAATGGGTCGGGCGCCTGGGTGGCTCAGTGGGTTAAGCCTCTGCCTTCGGCTCAGGTCATGATCTCGGGGTCCTGGGATCGAGTTCTGCATCGGGCTCTCTGCTAGGCAGGGAGCCTGCTTCCTCCTCTCTCTCTCTCTCTCTCTGCCTGCCTCTCTGCCTACTTATGATCTCTCTCTGTCAAATGAATAAATAAATTCTTAAAAAAAAAAAAAGAATGAAAGGTCAACCAGAAAATTAAAGAAGAATTGAAAAAATTCATGGACACAAATGATAATGAAAACACAACTGTTCAAAATCTGTGGGACACAGCAAAGGCAGTCCTGAAAGGAAAATATATAGCAATATAAGCCTTTCTCAAGAAATAAGAAAGATCTCAAATACACAACCTAACCCTACACCTAAGGAGCTGGAAAAAGAACAGCAAAGATAGCCTAGACCCAGCAGCAGAAGAGAAATCATAAAGATCAGAGCAGAAATCAATGAAATAGAAACCAAAAAAACAATAGAACAAATCAATGAAACTAGGAGCTGGTTCTTTGAAAGAACTAATAAGATGGATAAACCCCTGGCCAGACTTATCAAAAAGAAGAGAGAAAGGACCCAAATAAAATCATGAGTGAAAGAAGAGAGATCACAACCAACACCAAAGAAATACAAACAATTATAAGAACTATTATGAGCAACTTTTTGCCAGCAAATTTGACAATCTGGAAGAAATGGATGCATTCCTAGAGACATATAAACTACCACAACTAAACCAGGAAGAAATAGAAAACCTGAACAGACCCATAACCAGTAAAGAGATTGAAACAGCCATCAAAAATCTCCAAACAAACAAGAGCCCAGGATTAGACAGCTTCCCAGGGGAATTCTACCAAACATTTAAAGAAGAATTAATTCCTATTCTCCTGAAACTATTCCAAAAAATAGAAATGGAAGGAAAACTTCCAAACTCATTTTATGAGGCCAGCATCACCTTGATCCCAACACCAGACAAGGATCCCATTAAAAAAGAGAATTACAGACCAATATCCTTGATGAACACAGATGGGAAAATTCTCACCAAAATGCTAGCCAATAGGATCCAACAGTACATTAAAAGGATCATTCACCACGACCAAGTGGGATTTATTCCAGGGCTGCAAGGTTGGTTCAACATCTCAAATCAATCAATGTGATACAATATATTAATAAAAGAAAGAACAAGAACCATATGATACTCTCAATAGATGCTGAAAAAGCATTTGACAAGGTACAACATCCTTTCTTGATCAAAACTCTTCAAAGTGTAGGGATAAAAGGTACATACCTCAATATCATCAAAGCCTTTAATGGAAAACCCCCAGCAAATATCATTATCAATGGAGAAAAACTGAGAGCTTTTCCGCTAAGGTCAGGAACACAGGCCGGAATGTCCATTATCACCACTGCTATCCAACAGAGCACTAGAAGTCAGCAATCAGACAACAAAAAGAAATTAAAGGCATCCAAATCAGCAAAGAAGAAGTCAAACTACCATTCTTTGCAGATGATATGATACTTTATGTGGGAAATCCTAAAGACTCCACTCCAAATCTGCTAGAACTTGTACAGGAATTCAGTAAAGTGTCAGGATATAAAATCAATGCACAGAAATTAGCTGCATTTCTATACACCAACAACAATACAGAAGAAAGAGAAATTAAGGAATCAATCGTATTTACAATTGCACCCAAAACCATAATATAGCTCAGAATAAACCTAACTAAAGAGGCAAAAAATCTGTACTCAGAAAATTATAAAGTACTCATGAAAGAAATTGAGGAAGACACAAAGAAATGGAAAAATGCTCCATGCTCATGGATTGGAAGAACAAATATTGTAAAAAAATTTCTATGCTACCTTAGGCAATCTACACATTTAATGCAATCCCTATCAAAATAACATCCATTTTTTTCAAAGAAATGGAACAAATAATCCTAAAATTTATATGGAACCAGGAAAGACCTCGAATAGCCGGAGTAATGTTGAAAAAGAAAGCCAAAGTTGGTGTCATCACAATTCTAAACTTCAAGCTCTATTACAAAGCTGTCATCAAGACAGTATGGAACTGGCACAAAAGCAGACATATAGATCAGTGGAACAGAATAGAGAGCCCAGAAATAGACCCGTATCTCTATGGTCAACTAATCTTTGACAAAGCAGGAAAGAATGTCCAATGGAAAAAAGAGTCTCTTCAACAAATGGTGTTGGGAAAATTGTACAGCCACATGCAGAAGAATGAAACTGGATGATTTCCTTACACCACACACAAAAGTAGACTCCAAATGGATGAAAGACCTCAATGGGAGACAGGAATCCATCAAAATCCTTGAGGAGAACACAGGCAGTAACCTCTTCGACTTCAGCCACAGTAACTTCTTCCTAGAAACATCGCCAAAGCCAAGGGAAGCAAGGGTAAAAATGAACTATTGGGACTTCATCAAGACCAAAAGCTTTTGCACAGCGAAGGAAACAGTCAACAAAGCCAAAAGACAACTGACAGAATGGGAGAAGATACTTGCGAACGACATATCAGATAAAGGGCTAGTATCCAAAATCTATAAAGAACTGTCAAACTCAACACCCAAAGAACAAATAATCCCATCAAGAAATGGGCAGAGGAGGGGCACCTGGGTGGCTCAGTGGGTTAAAGCTTCTGCCTTCAGCTCAGGTCATGATCCCAGGGTCCTGGGATCAAGCCCTGCATGGGGCTCTCTGCTCAGCAGGGACCCTGCTTCCCTTCCCCTCTCTCTGCCTGCCTCTCTGCCTACTTGTGATCTCTGATCTACCTATCTGTCAAATAAATAAATAAAATCTTTAAAAATAAAAAAAAAAAAGAAATTGGCAGAGGACATGAACAGACATTTCTGCAAAGAAGACATCCAGATGGCTAACAGACACATGAAAAAGTGCTCCCTATCACTCGGCATCAGAGAAATACAAATCAAAACCACAATGAGATACCACCTCACACCAGTCAGAATGGCTAAAATTAACAAGTCAGGAAATGACAGATGCTGGCGAGGATGTGGAGAAAGGGGAACCCTCCTACACTGTTGGTGGGAATGCAAGCTGGTGCAGCTACTCTGGAAAACAGCATGGAGGTTCCTCGAAAAGTTGAAAATAGAGCTACCCTACGACCCAGCAATCACACTACTGGGTATTTACCCTAAAGATACAAATGTAGTGATCTGAAGGGGCATGTGTACTGAATGTTTGTAGCAGCAATGTCCACAATAGCCAAACTATGGAAAGAACCTGGATGTCCATCAACAGATGAATGGATAAAGAAGATGTGGTATATGGTATATATACACAATGGAATACTATGCAGCCATCAAAAGAAATGAAATCTTGCCATTTGCAATGACATGGATGGAACTAGAGTGTATTATGCTGACCAAAATAAGTCAATCAGAGAAAGACAATTATCATATGATCTCCCTGATATGAGGAATTTGAGAGGCAATGTGGGGGGTTTGGTGTATAGGGAAGGAAAAAATGCAACAAGATGGGATCGGGAGGGAGACAAAGCATAAGAGTCTCTTAATCTCACAAAACAAACTGAGCGTTGCCCAGGGTGGGGGGGGGAGGGAGAGAGTGGTTGGGTTATGGACATTGGAGAGGGTATGTGCTATGGTGAGTACTGTGAAGTGTGTAAACCTGATGATTCACAGACCTGTACCCCTGGAGCTAATAATACATTATATGTTAATTAAAACTGAAAAATTAAGAAAAAATAAACCAATACATTTCACCATGATATTTATATTATATGTCTCAAAAGTTTCATATAGATGATACTGTGATAAAAATCATCAGCAAGAAATATCCAGAAGAAAAAATTCCACAAGAACTGCAGCTTAATGGGTCTTATATGGGAAGTGCTGAGAAAGAGAGGGTAAAGATATTTTGGGTAGGGTATATATATATAAATTGATAAAGGTATTTTTAAATTCTGTGCCCTTTGAATAATGGCCAAGCATCTCATCCCCAGACACAGAAAGGACCCCAAACTTGATGTGATAGAAGGAACATCTATAGTCCTTAAGAGTAATGCATCTGAAGCAAGTTCTAAAGTAGTCAAACCCTACCTTGCAAAATGACATTTCAAAAATCTTTTACACCTAAAAAGGGAAGGAAGGGTAAAATAAAATACCAGAAAATGAATTTAGTGTGTGTCTTAGCTGGATACATAGGCAGACTGTTTTGATGTTTCCAGCATTTAGCATTTAGAACTAATCTTGCTAGATATTTTTTGATGATGATATTCAAAGGACCTTTGGTAAATGGTCTCCCACTTGAGTATTAATAAATATATTTATTCTTGAACTGCCCACCTAATGTGTAATTCTTAAAAAAATTATGTAGACTTGTCTTCTGCAAATCCTTGTTTTTGATTTATAAATCTCAATGTTAAAATACTCCTGAGTAGAGAATGTAGCTTGGGTGGGGGATGAGGGAAGAAGGAAGATGACATTAGGAAGTACCTAGGTATTTCCCATAGTATTGGTTATTTTCTTGTTATTTAAATAGGTAGTGGGTTTGCTGCCTATTTTAATATTTTGCTTCATAACTTACATTTACTATATATTGTTTTGTATGTAGCAAATGTCACCTAATAAAAATGTTTGAAAAAAAATCCCATGTTCCATATCTGCCAGCTGGGCATTTAGTTTTTATAAACCTATTCTACTATATAGTCAAAGTAAGAGTACCTTCCTCATAAAGTATTTGTATGTTTTAAATGACATATATGTAACGAAGACATTCTGAACTGTGACTGAACACTACAACCACCTGGGAGTTTTGAAAAAACACTTATGCTTAGGGTTACAATTTTACAGATTTTTATTTAATTGATCTGGGGAGGAGCTGGGTATCACTATTTTAAACCTTATCCCCCCAGATGATTCTACCATGCAGTCTGTGTTGAGAATTACTGTTAGCTATTATTATCAGTGCTTCAATCTATCATATCATGAAACTGTCTACACAATTACCAAAGGGCAAAGCTAATGAGAAATATAGGAGACAATGTGTTTACTAATTTGTTCACTTGCCAAAACATCTCGGAAATCAGAGGTTTCTCTACTGTTCTCACTCAACTCTTCAATGAAAGTAGGGCCACAGTTTAAATTTTTATTGTACTTCAGAGGGCCTTCTAAAAGTGCTTGTGTTCTAAGACCCATTTTGTAGAGTGGAAGAGCCAAAATCCTTTCTCAGCTTATTTTAAATGAATCCCTTTGCTCTTGTGTTATTTTGTGCACAGAATTTGAAACTCTTGAATTAATCTCCATTTCCACCAAATTCTGTTGTTTCCACTCAAGTCCAAAATACTGAATTGTCTAAATGAGACTGCTACCAGTGCTGCCCTGTGTGGCCTTCATGCTGCTACTCACATCTAACCTCTAGTGCTTACTCCTCATACCTGTCAAGGATCTGTTAAAAATACATAGCAGATTTTCTCACTCTCTGGTCAAAACCCTCTTTTGATGTTTTCCTATCACCTTCAGATAAAAATCCAGAGTACATCCCTTCAAGGTCTTTTGAGCAGGTGCCTGGTTTCCTCTCTGATCTAATCCATATGTTTCTTCCTATCCTCTACTCCACCCCAGCCTCTCTGATCCCTTTGCTCACCCTTGAACAAACACATTGCACAAACTCTCTCCTTAGATTCTTCACACTTGTTCTGCCCTCTGCCTAGTACATACATCTACTCTGAATGGTTTGGCTTTCCCTCCCCTTCATTTGAATATCTACTCAAATGTCATCTCTCCAAAGACCTTCCTGACCACTCTGAGATGATAACTTCATTCCACAACTATTGTCCCTCTTCATCCATTTATTCAACTCTATTTCCCTTTACAGCACTTAACCACATTAATTATATCACATACTTATTTTTTATTGTATTTATTCTCCATAGAATTTGAGCTGTGTGAGAGGATGAGCTTTAACTCTTTATCACTGTATCCATAGCATACAAATACAGACAAATACAGAGTAGGAACTCAATAAATAATTGCTGGATGGATAAACACATAGTCAGGATGAGTTCTCTCCAAGTTCTGCGACTCCCAGAAAATTCTAGAATTCTTTTGGTTCATTGATTAAAACAGCAAGATCAATTAGCTTCACAACAGATGGCAAACCTAAAGCCAAGCAGCCATCTTGCGAATTCTGGCATCTGTTGCAAGATACATTACGCAAGAGTGTGCATAGATTAGCTAAGATTCAGCGGCATTACAGGAAGCACACCTCAAACTCTAGTCATTCTACCATTTGTATTTTGATGAAATCTAAAGGAGACCACCTTATAATATCCATAAACCCAAAGGGCATGGATTATATCAATTTTCATCCTGTTCTGTTAGTGATTTGAAGGAAAAAAGGCATCCTGTATGTACCATGCAACTTGAAAAATTCAGATCACACACTATATAATATAATTTGGTAATGTTCTTCCTAATAAGTTCATAATGTGCAAATCAAACAATATTATAGGTGGTTCAATACACTAAGTGTAGTGAATACAACTGTGTGATAAATGTTTTCAAAAGAAAAAAATACTCTTTTCCATTTTATAGTACTGATAATATCTGCTCAGAAGTTTAGAAATAGATGCTACCTAGTATTATTATCATCATTAACTCATCATCGTTAAGAAATAATAATGAAGCCAATGTGGTGGTGGTGTTGTTGTTTTCTTTTCTGGGAGTGTCAGAACAAAATAATGTGTTAGAAATGTTCAAGCAAGCACTTTGGTTATTTTGGTGTATAGTGATACAGAGACAGAATATTGCATGAGTTCACCAATTTTGTTTTGTGTCATATAGACACAGCCAGACTCAAATGAAATATACTTTTATTGAAGTAAGAGTGCTTTTATTTACAATACAGGAAATTAAACGATAAGTTCTTGTCAAACAAAAAGTAAGTTGTTTTAAGGAAAAAGAATTTTTCTGACATTTAGTCAAATTTTATTCTTTCAGGAAACAAGCAATTCTTTGACAGAAAAATATGTTATTGCCAGAGGATATGTACTCCTCTGTTAGATTTTGCTAGTTTTCTATTTTCTCAGCACATAAGGAACAGATGGAAATAAAGCTGATCCAATGAAATAATTTCTTTTACATCACAGCAATAAGGAAAGCTAAATTTCAATGAAATAATCTAACCAAATTTACCACATGTATGTCTATGTGTTTTGGAAACCTTATAGGAAGTGTAAAGCCTAGGAGAAATCATGGAAATTAGTAAAATAATATTTACCTCTTCATTTCCTTTCAGACAACTTTATAGTTGTTATTTGTATTCTTCTCTAAATTCTCATTTTCCCCTAAATATGAATGTAAAATCTATACTGCTTGCTCCAAAATGAGGTTGAGCTTTCTTAGAGAGTTTTTCAAACTCTGAATAAATTATACTCATTTGGGCTGTGACTTATTGTGTTATATTTTAAAAAACAATGTGAAAACTTTCAGATTGCTGACTAATAAAATAAACTTTTCCAGTGCACTGTATGGCCATGTTTACCTCATGACTCTGTATCATACGTATTTTAAAATATCATTTTAAAATAAAATGATATGCTGTCAGATGAACCATCATACCAATGAATAGTGTCCCCATGTAAGCAAATAATTTGGAGTAACAGTAGGAACAATCAATTTGACTCCATTCAAATATTTACGTTAACTTAGATCATAATCACAGCATCAAGCTCATCAAAAAAATAAAAAACAATGGCAGCCATTCTCATGGGTAGAACTCCTTTAGAAGTCTTAAGAACACCAGAAAACTGCAAGAAAACTGACAAATCTCACACAGTGAAAACCAAGACCTATTTGGTCGGTTGCTTGTGTGAAGTATGCAAGCTTTCCTATTACCTGGAGGGATGTATTCTTTAATTAAATAACATGTTAATGATATCTCAATTGGATCCCTGTTGACAGTTCTCCCAGGCAACCTGCAAAACAAGTGCTAGATAGGATCCATGAAGTTAAACACTCCGGGGAAGAGTACAGAAAACGTGCTGGAGATGATACACAACATATTTAAGTATTTGAGAGACTGGATCCTGGAGAAGAGCTGTGTCCTGACAGTTTTCCCAACCCCTTGTCAGCTGACTTGAGGGAAAATGTGACAGAGGAGAGAGAACATCTTAACTAATTGCCGTTAACGTTCCTTCAGCAAATTTTACAAAAACACACGAACACAGTAGAGCACCCGTGTGGCTCAGCTGGCTGAACATCTGACTCTTGATTTTGGCTCAGGTCGTGATTTGGGGGACCTGGGATGGAGCCCTGCGTTGGGCTCCACACTAAGCAGGAGTCTATTTCTTTTTCTTTCTCTCCCTCTACCTCTTTCCCCCGCTCACACATTCTCTCCCTTCCTCTCTTCAATAAATAAATAAATATTTAAACAAACAGACAAACATATGAACATGTGAACACCTTCCTAGGCTCCTATACTCAGAGCCCATGTAAGTAGGGGGTCCCCAAATCTTAAACTATATTAACTCCATAGTACATGTGTCACTATCTGTGAAACATTGTAGTAATATAGAAATATCATACAGAACCATGGAGGAGAAAGTAAAACTAAGCTTTCACTGTTCATGTTACTTCTAAGAATTTGATGCTGTATCTTTAAAATCCCACTGAAAGAAATTTTTAAAAAAAGATTTATTTATTTATTTATTTGAGAGAGGGAGAGGGACAGTTGGGGGAGAAGAAGTAGAGGTGTTTGTTTTTTTTTTTTAAGATTTTATTTATTTATTTGACAGAGAGAGTTCACAAGTAGGCAGAGAGGCAGGCAGAAAAAGAGGGGGAAGCAGGCTCCTTGCCGAGCAGAGAGCCCGATGTGGGGCTCAATCCCAGGACCCTGAGATCATGACCCGAGCCGAAAGCAGAGGCTCAACCCACTGAGCCACCCAGGTGCCCCAAAAGGAGAGTTTTAAGCAGACTTCCCGTAGTTCAGAGCCCAAAGCAGGGCTTGATCTCATGATCATGAGATCAGGGCCTGAGCTGAAACCAAGAGTGTGACGCTCAACGGACTGTACCACCCAGGTGCCCCTCCAACCCCAACTGACAGACATTTTTGGCCAAAAACTATTTTTGCCACCTTTCTATATATTACTACCGAAAGCAAAATGTGTGCGTATGTGTATAGATGGACACAGGAAATTAGTTGGTAATTAGCTCTGAATAAATTGTGGAATTAGCTGAACAACTTGAGATATTTAAAACTAATTACTACGTATTTAAGATGCTTAAGTGTCCTCTTCTTTATCAGTGCTACACAGTGAGGTCTACCTATTAGTCACTCATACTCATTAGCCAATAAGGCGTTTGATACGGAAACTGGGAGCTGGGGATTTGGGGATCTGGTACAAAAAAGATAACTGAATTAATATGGTTAAATTATGAAGTTTCAAATATGTTAAACAGCACCAAACCATTGTCCATACGGTTTTAAAATTTCAAAACACTTGAGGGCTGAACATAAATATATACCCCTGTGTGATTTATAAATGTCATTCTTGCTTTCTTTTTAATGATATTTCTAGAATCCACTTCATTTGGGGTTATAATAAATGGAATGGCTGTTTCAAAGAAGTGTAGAAGAATTCACCAGAACTAAGCCAGGGGCTAAATCTTGACTATGTTTTGCTGAGTTCTCAGCTAATGACATAATCATTGTCTGACTCTAAGGAAAGGAGAAAGACGAAGTTTATACACGGAGAAATATGATTTTGCCAGATGAGCAAAAGATGCTAGAAGCTACAGATAGAACAGGAAGTGATTTTCAGATGATGAAGGAAGATGAGGGAAGGAAACTTGAGAAAATATGGAACATAAAATTAGGCTAAGACTTTTAAAATTATATAAAATTGAACAATAATACCAGTGGAACTGAAGAGGGAGAGAAAACATTTTTATTTTTACCCAGGGGCAGATACGGTTAAAGGTAAGCTCTGTGCCTTCTGCCACTGTTATGATATCATAAATTTATAAGTCAATATGCTTCTCTGTAATATGTGGTCAACACTGCATTCATAGTATACGAAAAAATAAAGCTGTTTTTAACCATCACTGTTTACAAAAGTTTCAGGAGAAAGAATGTACCATAAGACAAAAAGGTCTTCAATTCTATGCATAGTTCCCTTGTTTTTCTCCTACTTTTCAAACTACTTATTTTCTTTCTGTGGTTCTCTTCCTTCATTTACCCTTTGTATGATGATGGTCCTCAAGGCTTCATCCCTACACGTATTCTCTTCCTTTTCTGAATCATCTCCACTGTAGCCACCCCAACCCATCCTGTTAAATATGCTGGTGGTTCCCACAATCTTATTCCTAGGCTTACCAGCCTTGACTTTCAAATATTTATTTCTCCCTGGGTGTTGGCTACTCCCAGTTGAATAGCCCATAGGAACCACATGCTCAGCATTGCATTATCTTCCCTCCAAACTCCTTCTTCCTAATTTTCCTATCTTCATTAATGACACTATGTCACCCAAACCAAAAATATTCAGAAGCTATCTAGAATTCTTCCTGCCTCACTTCTCTCATCCTGCTCCCGAGATCAGAAGCAATATTATATGGTGGCCAAGTGCTAAGTTCAAAGTGCTACTTACTAGCTGTATGAACTTGGATAGGTCACTTAGTGTCCCTGTGCCTGTGTCTTACCAGGTTGTCTAGATGACTAACTGGATAATATATGTTCAGTGCTTAGAGCATTGCCTGGCGCTTACTAAGTGCTCAATAATTTATTATTGCTCACCTCCATGCCTTCATGCGTATTGTTTCCTCTACTTAGAATGCCCTTCCTAGGATTTTACTATAATTTAGATGCCAGGCTGATCATATAGTGCAGAAGCATCTGGGATGCTGTCTTTGCTGATAGATGGGCTTCTGGTTATAACAAGTGTCCTAAGAGTTATAAGCAATAAATCTCCTCTAATTTAAGGGACGGGTTATTTGGCCTGTTGATTTTACTTCTGGCAAATTAGTGAAGAGGAAAGTGAATGCAATCAGTCTGGTATGGAAGGAATGGGTCACATACCAAATCTAATACCTAACCTCTTATTAGGGGATTCTCTAAGCCTTGCATACTTATCTACAAGATCATATAAATCAAGGAAAATATTTTGAAGGACAGAAAAGTATGCCTTACCTAACTTTATGTATTCAAAACCCAAGAGTGTTCCTTGCTTATAGCAGCAAGATCTTAATATTTATAAAAGTAAAGAAAGAAGATAGGAAATAAAGCAGAAGGAAGGTGGGAAAATGAGAGAAATGACATGAAACATAATGTCATAATATACAAATAGGAAAACATTTTTCTGACTGTAGTTAGCTACTACTAACATAGAAATGGGTTTACATAATAAAAATGTGGAGATGTGGCTGTTATTAGGAAACAGAAAATTCAAAGCAAGTGTACTATGTTTTCTCACATTTTAAAGACACAAAATAGAAGGGAATATCTACTTTCAAAGACTACCGCTACAACTTAGAAGGGAATTCAAATAAATAAACCCAGTTTTTAAATAAGAGAATAGATTTATGATTTAAAATCTAATTTTAAAAGTTATAGAAAAAAAAAAGGAATAGTGAATAACTATTCAAGCCCGTATCTTTTATATTCTTCTAAGTACCTACTGGCTTCCCAAATGGAATGAAATGGAAGCCAATGAGATTAAATTCACAATACATAATAAAATTTCAGTTAAATCAATTCTAGAACACCTAAAAGAAAACAAGTACTCATTTTTCTACTTTTTAGTATGAAATACAACTCAAATAGTGACTAATATTTACAAATAAGGCAGAAATTCTGGACGCAGGTTAAGTAGGAGGCCAAACATATATATTCTTTTGAAGCTCTGGCTTTTAAGTTCTCAGGTCGGGAGCAAGGGTATCATGGTGTCATGGGTTATTGGTGAGAGTTCTCCCTGTATGGGGACCCCTCTCCCCACCATGTCTCTTTTTACAGGTCCCTGAAGTAGCTAGCTGATTCTGTCCCAGCTAGAAAAGTCCTCCTTTGGCATTTGATGTAGCTGATCGTCACTCTTCATTTTCCCTTAGGTTTCACTGCTTTTGTCTATTTATATCCTTGAAGATGATAGCTGAACCTCCCACTGACTTTGGAGTTTGCAAGACATATTTGTTACTACTTCTTTTTCATCACCATCAACATCCTTAAGGACTTGGACAGTGATGTTGACTTCATTTTTGTCATCACAGTAATTTTAGCCACATCTCTACATCTCTACCATCCCTGAGGGTAGAGAAGAATCTTCTTTCCAACATCGTTTATGTACAATTTTATTTATCCTTGAAGCACACTTTCTTGTCTTTTTCTGTAATATTCCCAATGATACAAAAATTTTAGTTTATACATTCTCCAAATTTGATACTTCTCTTATACATAAAGGAGGCTGAATTGTATCCAAGCTAAGAATAGTGTTATTTTTTGGTCTGATAAAGTGTGTTATACAATTTATAGAACTTATAAATATTTCTAGGGTCAATTTCTAAACGGAAGCTTCATATACATACATAACATACATATGTATATACATAGGTAAACACAAATGTATTTATATACCTATGCACACATAAATATGCATATACATATATACATAAGGTAACTAAAAGTAATTATTAAAAGCCATAATTAAAAGTAATGGCAGTAATTCCTGGGTCTTAGGCCACATGCTGTGCTGGAGAAAAAGCCTAAGCAGAACTGAATGTTATTGCTATATGCTATGAGCAAGGTTCAGCCAAAGAGTTCAGCCACTAAGCAGTAATTAAGGAAATGCATACAAGTGTTAAGAAATCATCCTTGTTTAGGGACCTGGGTGACTCAATTGGTTTAGCATCCAACTCTTGATTTCAGCTCAGGTTATGACCTCAAGGTTGTGAGATCAGAGTCCCATGTTTGGAATCTGCTTGAGATTCTCTCTCTCCTCCCTCTTTCTTTCCCTCCCCCTCCTTGCATGTGCTCTTTCTATCTATCAAATAAATAAATCCTAAAAAAGAAAGAAAGAAAGAAAGAAAAAAGAAATCATCATCATCATCATCATCATCATCATCATCATCATTGTTGGAGCTAAGGAACCAAATCATCAGGAGTGGAGGTGGATGAAATGAAGGAGGTGGGGAGTTATTGAGGGTACAGCAACATGAGACAGGAAAGCCCTGGCCAGAGAGTGCTCCAAATGGAGGAAAGCAGCCCATAAACCCTCTTCAAAAGGTCTAGATTTCTTTGTTTCACAGAGGAGCTTGCTCAGGTGAAAGAGCCCCTTTGTTATTTTTGGTCTGGTTCTTTATGGCAGATGCTAAATCTTCCTTTCCTTGGATTTGAGGAGAGGGGGTTGGCCTTGTAGAGATAATCATGTTCTCTCAATGTTTGGTAAAGATTATCACTGTGAGGTATGTATGCTGTTTTTTCCTTAGACCATATTAATTATTGGGTCTCATATTTTCCTAGATTAAGTTGAAATCTGGAATAGTGAGTCCTTTGGGATCTGGAATAGTGAGTCCTTTGGGATTCTGGTTTTTTTTTTTTAACATTTTTTCAAGTTTACTTCTTCAAAGAGCAGTAGATGTAGTTGCTACTAATTTTATCTCGTTATTTTTCTAGTTATTCTTATTGACATACGTACTAATTCCAAGATCAGGATTTGACAATGAATTAAAGTTAATTCCATTTTTCTCTTGGCTTCTTGATAGCTCAGGGAATCTAAATATGTATACCTATATGACTTACATTTTAACTTTTCAATTATATGTAAATGACTTTTTATTTATTCAGAATTCTCTATTTCCACTTAATAATTAAGTGTATTTCTTTTTTTCCAGTAAGTTTTCAAGTACATCTTGCAATAGGAGAAATAAACAATGTCTGATAAACTACAGAGCTTCTGAAGGTAGAAGAGGGTTCTTTAAAAATTCTAAATTAAAACAAAACAAGACACAAACAAATGAACAACTAAGCTAAGGTATATTTAACCATCTAAAACACTGAATAAATTCATTATACAAAGTCATAAGAGGAGAGATAAACTGGCTGTCTCTGAGGGAGGTAAAGAGTTTTAAAGAGAAGGAAATTTGTGAGCTAAATGGGAAAAGATAAATAAGAATTTGCTAAACAAAGAGAAGAGGAAAAAACATTCTAGATAGAAGCAACAACATTTGCAAAGACAAGATGTTGTATACTTGGGAAACTGGGTTTGGAAAGAGCATTGGGTCTATTGGCAGAGAAGCAGAAAGTGAAGTTGGAGTAAAACACTACATATACGACCTCATGGATCATACCACAGATACCAGAATTACCACCAATTAACAAAGAGGGAGCCATAGGAATCTAGAATCTGTTAGGAAGGGGAATGATGTGCAGGTATTTTCTGCTTTCCAAAAGTTCCTGTTATACCTCTTTGCTTTTTTGAAAGACCTACAGAAGTATCTGTTTTTGCTAACTGAAAGAAATATGAAGAGGATTTTCACTTGTATATATATATAAAAGTGGCATCCCCTGTGTTTATTGCAGTATTGTCTACAATAGCCAAAATCTGGAAGCAATATACGTGTCCATCCATAGGTGAATGGATGAGGAAGATGAGTTATATATTCACAATGGAATATTACTTAGTCATTAAAAGATGGCTTGCCATTTGCAATAATGTGGATGGATAGAGTGTATTATATCTATCTATCATGGATAGAGTGTATTATACTAAGTGAAAAAAGTCAAACAGAAAAAGACAAGTACTGTATGATTTCACTCATATGCAGAATCTAAAAAATCTAAAAATCTAAAAAAAAAAAAAGAATAAAAAAAAACAAACAGGAATTGAGGAGATAGGCAAAATAGGTGAAAGGGATTAAGAGGTACAAGTTTCTTGTCATAAAATAAATAAGTCACTAGGATGAAAAGTGCAATATATGGAATATAGTCAATAATATTGTAAAAACTTTATATGGTGACCAATGGTAACTACAGTTTTGGTGGTAAGAATTTCATAATGTATGTAATTGCCAAATCATTATGTTATACACCTAAAACTAATATAGTATTATTGTATGTCAAGTATACTTCAATTAAAAAAAAGTAATGTGGTATAACACAGTTTTCAGAAAGCAAAGTATACTCGGCTTTATGCCATTTTGGCTTACAAAGACTTTCATAGGAACACTTTACTTTTGTGTCATGAGGTGAATCTGTAATTAGATTTATGTTACAGAAGTAAGACACCATAGTCTCTGAGACAGAAAGTATATCAGCTCTTACATTCCTGCAGTTTGTGGAATCATCGCCATAGTTGCCACAATTGACAGAAATTATTAATAACAGCTGGCTGTCAACTCTGGGAAGCTTGCTGGACACATAGAGATTCTTAGAGCTTTTTTCCTTTAAATTAAATGAACATGTTAAGACTTCAGTTTTCTGATTTTGACATAAAATAACTGTGCTTATATCTTAAAATTAGAAGAAAAGATATATGGAGAGAATTTAATTACAAACAATACTCAGAAATAGATCAAATAATTTCATTTCTTTAACATAATTCACACTGGTGTGTGTCTGAAACCTAATCAATGGAGAAAGAAAATAAGCCGATATTAAAAGCACTAAGAACAACATCAGATTCAAAGAAGCAATTTCATCATTGAATGCTTTGTGAATTTTGGCAATTAATTAAATATTTCTGGAATGAATTAACAAGCATTTATTGAAAGCATATTATATATCCCATTTTCTGCTAGAAAATATATATACATAACTGCAATAGAGTGTTACCTAGAGAGGAAATAGGGAAAAATGACTCCCCTCGCTCCACCGCCCAGAAAAACAGCCTTCTCTACATGTCTGGCCATTATACCTTGAGTTTAGACCCCCAGAGACATGGACGGTCAGGGGACTGTTCATGGCAGGGTAATTCTATCCAAGCACTTCCATGCCATCCATGGAATACATGCTGCCAAATTTCCAAAAGCAGAAGTGTTTTTTTTCTTCAGCTTTAAACAGAAAGCAACTAGACTTAAAAACGTAAACCAAGCAACTTTTCAAGGGTGGGTAGGTGTAAGTTAGTATCATAAAAAGCCTCAGTTTGCTGTGCACTTTTAAAAAGCCAAATACTGTGAGCGAATAAAATACCTGACTGAAGAAGAAATGACTTGGTGGAGCCTGTTTAAAAAAAAAAAAAAAAAGACTAGGAATATAAACATGGGCTTTGACCTGAGGTTATGGTCTCCATAAATCTCTCAGAGTATTTGTGCTTTTCATTTCAGGATTTTTCTCTGATCAAGAGCATTATCTCTCTTGTCAACTTCCTTCTAAATCATTTAAACAACACGGTAAGAAAGTGGTCGTAATTTTAATTTTAAAAACTTCATTTTCTTGTTATCAATTGAAATTGTGATCTTTACAGAGGTAGGTGTGCTACTTACAGAGCTTTTAAAGATAAGTTAATGCTCTAAATGCTAGATCTCAAAGCCCTGATATTTGCCTCCAAAAATCTCCTTTCAACCTCCCCTCTCCTCCATTGATGCATACATATTCACACACATGCCCTGAGACCCACAGGAAATATATTTTGTATTTCATAATAGAGTTTAAAATAGATGCAAGTTACAACTAAGTCAAATCTTAGAATCAGTCAAGTGGAAATGGTTCCCCCTCCCCACAATTCTTTATCTGGGTTCCATTATACAATTTAAAAACCTTGGGTATTAATATAAAGGTAGAATGCCTTGGATAAAAGCAGGAAGGCAATAAATACAGCTTGTTTATAACAAATGAGTAAAATTTATATGTAATTTGTTTCTACAAAGTAATGAAAAGTTTTCAAATGTTCTCCACAACCACTAATGAAAGAGTCATATTTTTTTCTTTGATCTCTCAGAGAAAAATTTCAAGTTAGTAGAAATGCTATTGCTTTCTCTTGCCCAAATTAACTACTGCAAGGCTCAAAACACCTCATCAGGAATGGTTTAACTTTCTAAACTGGGAAAACAGTACTGGTTACTTTGGTAAATGTTTATATTTATCTTTTAAATATTTTCCAATGCTTTGCATTTGAAATACTCCCTATAGAAACAGCTAAACATAATCTGATAAAATATCTCTTTTTCCTCAAGAAGAAGTTCTATTCTTGAGCCAAGTAAAATCTTCATTCAGTGCCTCCTATAATTTTAGCATGTTCAATGTTTTAGAATCTGACTTGGATTCATTCCCCTTGCTATATATAAATATTTACATTCTTGGGGCACCTGGGTAGCTCAGGTGGTTAAGTGTCTGACTCTTGATTTTGGATCAGGTCGTGATCTCAGGATCCTGACATCAAGCCCTATGTCAGGCTCTGTGCTGGGCATGGAGGCTGCTTTCGATTCTCCCTCTCTCCCTCTGCCCTTCACTTGTGCACTCTCTGTCTCCATGCCTTCCCCCTGCCCCCCGCCAAATTACATTCTTGATGGATAATCTTTAAGCATTTATAAATTCTATGACCTATGTTTTAATAAGTTGCCTTGCAAGTCCCATTTCAAAATATGAAATCTCTCCTAAGTTTGTTATAACTGACTTTCTCAGCTTTTGTTTTCCTTATCAGTTTGGTTTATGTTTAAAATTATGTTTTACACCCCAAATCAGACTTTCTCTAATATGTTTGCTGCAAGCTCAGAATATCCCTAATTGGTGAGATACAGGAGAATAAGCACAAGATTTCCAGAAAATTCTCTGTCACTGGGAGTGACTTTGTGTCCACAGAAAGACTGTTAGTAAATATTAAAAAGTTACAAATGGGATGAGCTACTAACTATATTGACATTTCAAATTATAAAAAATTATTTTTAATTTAAAACTCAATCTAAAGATTATCTTTTATAGTGAATTATACCATAAAAAAAAAAAAACACTCCCAAAGATTTTTAAACTACAAGTTTGGCACTTTTATACATTTCAATAAACATTAAATTAATTGTCTACTACATTCCAGGCACCATATAGTTGCTAGGAGCTGTCATGGAGCCTATACAATTTAGAAGACAAGGCAAACATGAAAACATATGGTTCATACTGGGTGAACAATGATATGACATAGATGTGTGGAATGTGATTTCAAGGAGGAAGCAATCAATACAGCTGGCTGGTGAGGGGTTGAAAAAGACTTCTAGGAAGAGAGGTAGTTAAGTTGAATTTCAAAGAGAGATGCTTTTTTCTGGTTAAATCAGGAGGAAGAAAGCATTTGAAACAGAGGAAACAGCGTGTTTGGATGCATGGAGGCAGGGACAGCACAGTGTTCAGGATTGAATCATGGAGAACCTCCTACACTGGGCTAAGCTCTTTGGACATTATCCAGAAGGCAATAAAGAGTTCCTCTCACAGCAGTGATAGTAACAGAGTATTAGCAATATAAAGGAATAGAAAGTGAAAAAGTGCAATATGCTAGTAAATTTTTCCACCCCAGATCACCTGGGGCACTTATTCTTACTGATTCCATGGCCCAGCACCCCCTGGAATGGAAGGTTTGGAACCTGTGTGCCCAAGGTGACTTGAATGCCTGGAAAAGCTGGAGAAATACCACTTTCAGAGAGTATATTCCTTTAAAGGAAGCCTAGAAAACGTGGCTGTTTTTGTCTGCAAATTGAGGTCATGTTATTAAAAGGTAACCAAATCACGAAATCATCATAGTTATGGTTAATTGTTAGTTTAGTTGCTTATCCCCTCAAAAAGACTTTGAATTCTTAAAAGCAGAGGATATATCACCTAATAGAGTCCCAGCTCCTAACACAGATAAAGATTTGATAAACATTTGTTAATGTATGAATGAATGACAATACAATCATTCACAAATTTTTAAAAATGGTTCCTCCTCCTTGTGGGTATTACAAGATGTCCAGTTATGAAACACATTCTACTGAGTTGACACTAAAGAATGCTGATGACTAAGGATTTTGCCATGGTATGAACAGTTTAAATTCTTAGCAAAATGAATGAAATACATTTTTTTCATATCAACTATGTATTTGTCAAATAACATAAAATATAATGTGTTTGTGTGAAATAATTTGATCTGTCTTTTGCACCCTAGAGTAATTACAAACGATTTTGCACTTCACATATATTGCATTCCATAGAAAGAACACAGGATCAATCAAAATGACATCTAAAATTAAAGGCATTGGAACATGATATGTTTAATAAATATTATTCTTTGTTAGGAGAAGTTCCTCATTCATGCTTTTTTCTCATGTTTGCCAAAAAAATATGGCTAGAGAGGACAGGCAGAAGAGTGAAAACAATTGGATAAATATTTTAAAAATTCTCTTAGTATGGAAAAGAAATACTTTCTTTCAATAACTGACATTTAAAGGGCAAAAGGTAGCAAGGGCCATATTTTCCATTAACTTGACAATGTCAAAGAGACAGATGATTTTCCTATATCTTAGAACAGAACATCATGGAAGTGATTTTATTTTCTTGAATACCATCAGAATAACAGGTAGAAAACATAGAAGACATTTATAAACTATTACTTAACTATAAAATAAATTTTGCTTTTTTTTTTTTTTTTTCCAAAACATATTTCAAGAATCATCTTGAGATTATAGCTGAAGGAGCAGGTAGAGAAAATGCCATGGAGAAATCTTTCCACATTTTCTCCACCACTGTAGAGCTTTATATGAGAAGGTTACTATTTGTTCTTATTATAATGATTTCAGAGGACACTGCTTATGAGAGAGAAGGCAAAGGGTCCACAGTGTGAATCTCTTTTGGTGATTTAATCACGGTTGTTAAGGAAAGCAGATCATGAACACTGCCAGCCATCAGCTGCAAATACAATAACTGTGAAATTTATTTTTACAAATATACTGGCAATTTTATAACTGTGAATGAATACTAAGGAGAGCCTATTCAGTTGGTACATTTAGTGAATCAGGCATTGAGTTCCAGAGTGCAGTTGCTGCTTGAGTTCTATTTCAACATTCTCTTGAAAACATGCACAGAAATAAAATTGTATTTTAAGTGCCCTAGGGATCTTTACATATAGGGAGATCATGGTCTAAGTCCCTCTACAAAATAAAAATTTACTACACTGGAAGATGAACAGGATTCCTCTTTAGCTTTTTTTTTTTTGCAAATTCCTGTAAATCTATAATTATTTCAAAGTAAAGAGTTTTAAACCAATTGATTCTTCAATTTACAGTACCATAACTTGGATTTTATAATTTTTTTAAAAGAATGCACTTGCTTCATCTCATATGGCTTGGCATACAGTATGGTGACCAGTTTTTCATTCATTCAACAACTATTTATTATGTGGGCACTCTAGGGTTGGTCCTCTGCTAGGGCTACAGACAATGTAAAGTCCCTGCTTGCCAAGAACTTATATTACCATGGCAGGAGACAGGGGAAAAAAAAAAAACAAGCAGTAACAAAGGTATAAACAACCTCTAGGTGTTAACACTATGAGGAATGAGGACCAATAAAGCAGGGTAAGGAACTAGAGTCTGATGTGATAAGGGATGGGGTTGTTATTTCACATAGGGTCATCAGGGCAGATTCTTTTGGAGGAGATGGCATGTCAGTAGAGCACTGAAGGAAATAAAGGAGAAAATTATATGGAAATCTGGGGAAAGAGTCTGACTATATATCCTAATACACTACTTTGAATTAGGAACCACCATTATTGTAACACATATTACTTATTAATATAAGAGAGATGGATCGTGCATAATCCTTGAGACATAGTTCACACATGAGCATATGATTTAGAACTGCAACTATGGAGTACAGCAGATGTTGTTCAAATCCCCACAATTTACTACCTATAAGACATGGATATAGCACTTCATTTCCTTTAGCCTTGGTTCCTCATTGTAAGACAGCGACAAAGAGATCTTGCGGGGTTATTTTAAGAACTAAATAACATACGTATAATGCTTAACACAAAATAAGTGCTCGATGTAGTTGTAATTATTATTTAATAATAACAAATAAATGTAAATTAAAACTCTACTCTTATTGACTCCCATGGTTTTGGAGAGTATTCATTTGTTCATTCATTCATTTGTTCATTTGTTCAACATTTCTTAACCCCTGATGGTGGGTTACATGCCATGATGGGGACAAGGATACCAAAGTTTAAGGAATATCAATATATTTCTTACTAGCATGGGAGATAAACATGAGAAATCATTCATAACATAATTGTCATAGTAATTGTCATAATAAAGAAGACAAAGTAAACTACTCTATTTGAGGGCCTGAGTAGAGGTTACACAAAGGGGATGTATAAAATTGACCTTTGCAAGATGAATAGGAATTTAACAGGTAAATGACATAAAGAAAGCAGAGCAGCAGACAGAGAACAGAGAGAGAGAGAGAGAATGGAGTCAAGCCCCAAGGTGAGTAGTGGTAGTGTTTGGGGGAAGCGGGGGTAAGGAGACACCTTTAGAGAACTTCGACTACATCACAAGATACCTGTAAAGGAAAGAGGTGAAGTTGTAATTGCAGGCTTAAAGTAAATAATTCAGGCTCTTAACACGCCTTCAGGCTTCTACACCACACCAAAGAATCTAGACTTTGTTCTGTGACATTCTGAAGGCGGTGCATGATTGTGTTTCCATTTCAAAAACCTCATTTGGCAGCAATGTGCGGAATGGTGAGGAGGAGTTGCTAATACTGGGATCAGGAGACTTTAATTACACAGTGTTTCAGAACATCCTGGTGCAGGGCCTGGTGAGAAAGAGGCAAAGGAAGACTCTGAGACAGAAAGAGAAATATAACAAATTTCCAATTCCATCATTTATTCTAAAGAAAGCAGTGATCATTGACACACTGCTGTTCCAGGTCCTGGAACAGTGTCAAATATCAGATTTTAACTAATATTAGTCAAATATAATAATTGTGTAAAGTGGCTGATTAGGAAGGAAGAGGGAGAGGGAGGAGTCTAGGACCTCTTAAATATCTGGGTTAAATGGAACTAATTGAAGGAGTAGAGTAAAAGTAAGAGGAGGAAATTTGGGGAGGAAAATACTGAAGTCAGTTTTATAGATAAGCAGATATGTGGGCCTAGTTTGCAGGACTTATAACTCTGAGAAAGAGACAGTAGAACTGTCACACTAATGGAAGCTAAAAGGGAAAGGTTGAGTGGTCTCACCAGGAGCATGAAGAGTGGGAATCAAGCCAACCAGTTGGGATTGTGAAGAAAAAGAAAAGCCATGAGGTCCATGTGGGGTGAGGAAGAAACAGTCTCTGCAACCTCTAGGATATCTCTTTTTCTAACGTGTTTCTTAGGATTTCATTGTGGCCATATTTTCTTCTCATGCAGTAACTCTGCCTTATGGGCAGCTTCCCCATTTTAATACCTCATCTATGGTGGTAAGTGCCGTACAATTGCAAGCACTTAGGCTTGACCTGAAAAAAATTACTCTTTAAATAATCTCAATATATTTACCATCCAGAGTACAGTTAAGTGAATGAACCAAAGAAAGGCATTTAAAACAAAGAAGCATACATCTAACATACCTAACACAATGTTGTACTCACAGTAGGCATTCAATAAACTTTTGATGATCAAACACCAATCCAGCTCTAGCTTATGCCTTTATCATTTTGGCCTTAAATGAAAAGAGGGAACTACAGACCAACATTTACCCCAAATATCACACATGATAGATAACAACTATATTTTATTTTGAAAAGTGTATTTAACTTTGGAAACAAAGTTAAAAGATTTCCATTGGAAGATATATGCATTTGGCTATGTATAAGACATTAATAATTAATATACTGGGTTTTTTCCCTTCAAAGTCATATAATCTTCCTTAAGTCCCATATAATAGCAAGTAATTTTAATTTTAAGCATCAGATATATTTCCAGAAAAACTTATTGTAGAGTTTTCTGAATGTTGATGTTATCTTGCCTTTACCAGAAGCAATCTATGTTCCATGTGTCTCACAAAATTCATTTTCATGTAATACTGAAACAAATAATTAAAACATAAAGAAATGTCCAAAGGGCTTATTGCCCTCGATGTAGAACACCAATTACTTCAAGTAGTTATGGAAAATAGTACATTCTGGGGCTACATATCTAAAAAGTTATTCCACAGAATATATTTTAAAAAATATATATCATATTCTGATGCAGTAGTTACCTTTCTTTAGAAAAATTTTATTTAATAAATTGCCTAGGTTAGATACATTAATAATTTTACTTTGGAAACGAGTTGCCAATATCATGTATCAGAATGGTCACATATAAACCTACCTAAACCGTTTTTTTCTTCATCTTAATTGTCCACTTGTAAGGTCAAGTGAATGATGAGAATGATTTTTCTCACTCATGATTTTGTCATACAAAATGTAATAATGAGGTATGCACTCTATAAAGCAATGCCAAGTCTTTTAAGCACATAGTGTAGTAAGAAATTACATGTGAATTCATATATAATACAGAACAATAAATTGGACCAGAAAAAACTTGCTTATCATCATTAGCTCATGTTTTAAAGGAATAGGTTATACACGACTTAATAGAGATCAAATTATTATAACATGATGTGTATGTATACAATGTTTTGCCATAAATATTGTACAATATGTTTAACTACCATGGGGGAAGAAAAGCATCAAATAATTAATAGCATAATAGCATTCCAACAAAATTGCTAAGAAAGTGTTAAATAGGTTTGAAGCTAGCACTTTAGGAATACATAATCATATTAATTGGAAAGAGTCCATCTGAATCAGTTAAAAAATGGACTTATAGGACATTTTAATTTACATGGGGTTTTATAACATGATAATTCAAACTATGGAACTGCTACCAAAATTACTAAGCAGAGGTTTTACTGAGCTCAGGCTAAGGAAAGATGTGACTCATTTTATAACAGACATATTAATTATATGCAAATGCATGCTTCAAAAATTCTAAAATGTAATATGCATCTTAATGAGTAAGTTAAATATTTCTCCTTAAAATTTTACTTATGCTATTCATTCATTTCCAATTCTTTCATGGCTAGTGCAAGAGTAAACTTTGGCTCCCTGATTATGTATGCAGTAAGGCTTAAATAAGATTTTATTTCCTAGGTAACAGGAATCCTGTTTAAAGTCATTGATCATGGTTTCAGGTACCCATAAAAGAAGTTCTGTTGCTTATAACATTAGGCAAGTCCATGGCCTTGAACTTTCTATCAAACTCAGAATTCAGCTTGAAACTTTTCATTAAGCCTTCAGAGAAAATCATAAAGAGGAGTCTCTATGAACTTATGGATTTCCACATCATTACCTTGATAAGATGGAGACTCCATGATAACAGGGAATTTTGGTAACTATAGAGTAGCATGGACTCTGTAATCAAAATTGGGTATGAATCCATATACAGACTGTATAGCTTTGGGCAAATTATTTAACCTCTCCATGTACTAGCTGAAAATGAGGAAAATAACAAAGGATGGCTGTAAAGATTAAATGAGTTAACATATATCAATTAATTAGAATAGTTTCTTGAATATGAAGACTGCTCAATAAACGTTTGTAATAATTATTAACATTTATTGTCCTTAGTTTCAATGTTAATTCTCTAAAGCTTCCTTAATAATCTACTCATCTTTACAGCATTAAATTGAATACTCATCTTTACAGCATTAAATTGGCAATTATCTTTTCTTCACTTATACTGATGTGGTAAAACCACATTTGTTGTTTTAAGAGCTGAGATTTTAGAATGGGTAATATTCACATTCTTTATAATTCTCGACCTCACCAGGGTGAAGAATATTTTAAAGAGTACAAAAACTTGAAAACTTTGTCTCTTAAAGAAGGAGTTCCCTCACTTTTCCAGTGTTTTGAATGTTTAATTTAGAGATGAAAAATGAAGATACAGTAATGCAGGATAGGGATATAGCCAAAGAGAAACCTAAAGAAGACACCTTAAATTTTTTTAATGGCTCATAAATGTATCCTTGCCCTAAGCAGACAATCATATTTAGCATGGTTTTAGAACATCTGACCCATTAAAAAGTAGCCTTCTCTGTATTTTGTTAGGCACTGTGCCTGGTTTAGTTCAACGAACTACCCTCTCACCCTTATTGTCCCCCTTCAATTTAAAAAAGTTCCCCTAGCATAGGAATTGAACTCTATATTTTTCACTAAATTTATTTTTTGGTCCACTGTAAGGTAAATATACTTTCATAGATTCTTTCCCCCTATAATCTTTTCCCTAAATGAAAACCTTTTCATGATCAGTTACTACCAGCAGCAATGTCACTCATTTACTTTCTACCTCATTTGAACCTGCAAGGAAAATGTACACATGCAAGGGATAATGACAGACAGTATATGAAGAAATTCCTCACACATTGTTTGTAGACAGAAAGGACAAGGGTAGATTTAAAGTATAATTCATTCATTCATTCATTCATTCATTCATCTTTTGCTTTGAAGGTGGAGATGTGTTCACCTTAAAATTTTTTTAATTGAAGTGTAATTGGCATACAATATTATTTTAGTTTCCAATGTAGCATGTAGTGATTTTATATTTATATACATTAGGAAATGATCACCACTATAAGTCTAGTTACCATCTCTCACCATATAAAGTTGTTACGATATTACTGACTATATCCCCTAAGCTGAACATTAGATCCCCACGTTCTATTTATTTTATAACAGGAAGATTGTAGTTCTTTTATTTTTTAAATTATTTTAAAATATTTTATTTATTTATTTTAGAGCAGGAGGAGGAGAGGGAGAGAGTGTGTGGGAGCAGGGGTAGGGAGACAGAGAGAGAGAATCTCAAGTTGACTCCCTGCTAGAGTGGGGAGCCTGAGCAGGACTTGATCTCATGACTAGGACAACCATGACCTGAGTCAAAATCAACAGTTGTGGGCTTAATGACCTGAGCTACCCAGGGGCCCCTGGGTAGTTCTCATTCCTCTTCCACTATTCCATCCATCTTGTACTCCCCTCCCACCTGGCAACCATTAGGTTGTATCTATGAGATACTCTGCATCTGAGTCTGTTTCTGTTCTGTTGTTTGCTTGTTTTGCTTTTTAGATTCCACATATAAATGAAAACATACAGTATTTGTCTAGCTATGATGTCTGGTTTAGTTGAACAAACTACCTCTCTAACCCCTACTGCTCCCCACTCTTTTTTGGCTTCTTATTTAAACAAATGAGTAACTCTCTTTATGGCCTTTTATTTTAAATTCCTGGTCTTTCATTTTTCCTCTTCTCCTAAGCAAATCTTCTCACCTTAAATATTTTGAAGTCAAAATATTAGCCTCTATTTACTTACCTCTTATATTCAGCCTTTTAAAAATGCTATAAAGTATAGGTAGGATGAGCCACATCTGATCTATCACAAAGTATTATTAAACATTAAACTATAAAAATCAAGAAGCAAACCCAAAATATGTTGTTTATCATTTTACATAAGATTTAAACCTTCGAAGTGTTTATTTTGTCACTCAACTTCTTATTGTGGCACATGCTTGAAAAGCAAGAGGCTTCCTTTTTTCCTAAGTTCCTGATTTCCGTCAGGCATACACTACGGTATAGACTCGGAGACAGGCTGATTGTTTCTGACACTCCTGTTGATTACAATGTGAAATCTTGGGTTCTTGATTCTTAAGAATTCCATGTCTCTGTGTCTTCAATTTCTCCCCCGCCCCCAGCTCTGTCTCTAGGCAAGTGCAGGATCATTAGAAAGAGGCTTAAGGAGTAAACTCTTTTTATACTAATATTATACTGTCAGTGTTTTATGTTATCTCTCTATTCCCTGCTCTGAAAAATATGATAAAAATACAAAAATGGTTACTCTACTTTGTCATATATAAAAACCACTTGAAAGAACATTTTTTAAAATGTGTATTCTTATGTTCAACTTCCAGAGATTCTAATTCAGTAGGTCAGGTGGGACCTTAGAATTTGCATTTTCAATAAGCTCTTCTGGAGATTTTGATGTAGGTGGTCCTTGTGCCTGGTTTCAGAAACTCTGCCTTAGAAAGCTTTAATCAATGCAAGGCTTTCTGATTTCTGGCAATCAGAAACTAACATAGGGAATCACAACTGGTCAAACTGCCAATTATTATATGGGATTTATCAGTCTTCATCAGATTTTTTTTTTTTTTTCAGTCTTCATGAGATCTTAATATTCTAACACCACTGCCTCCAGCCAGAGTCATAACCTTTAACCACATTGGAAATAAGTTCTTCCTTTGACCATGAGGAAATGTGCCTTTTTAAGTCAGGTCAAGAAAATCATCAAGAAAAAACAATGGGAGACTCTTTATCAGTTGGCTCATCACAAAGTTAAGCTATGGAGAATCTACCTGACTAAGGTCTGTGCTTGTTGCCAGGGAAAAGCTCAGTCCTACTATTATTTGTTGAATAACAGTTCCCCCTACTGGCCTACTTGCTGAATTCTCCCTTACATTATTATTACTTTTTTCTTTTTCTTTTTCTTTTTCTTTTTTTCTGAGGAGAGGAAACAAAGCATTAGAGTCAAAGTTCAGAGTTCAGTGTTTTTACTTCAGGATCATGCCTATGGATTGTGCTTTCTGGGTTGCAGTCATCCTTTTGAAAGTTAGATGGTAAAGAGCGCTTTTATTTATTTATTTATCTCCCCCCTGCCAAGATTTTAATTATTTATTTGACAGACAGAGAGAGAGAGAGAGCCTGCACAAGCAGGGGGAGCTGCAGAGGGAGGGGGAGAAGCAGACTCCCCGCCGAGCAGAGAGACCAAGTGTGGGGGGGGGCTCCATCCCAGGACCCTGGGATCATGACCTGAGTGGATGGCAGACACTTAACCACTGAGCCACCTAGGCACCCTAAAGAATGCTTTTATTGACATGTGATTTGCTCAATGAAAGTAACCGTAAAAGAAAATGAGAGATTTGGCTTTTTGGCCAAGGGTCAAGTCTCAAATTTCTGAAGTGGATTGGACATACTTTGTTTTTAAGTAATTCAGTGTGCTCCCTTTTTAAACATTCCAAATTAGATCGGTCAGAACTGTAGTAAGGAAGTAATCTTGAGTTGGCAATGAACTGTTCAGAATTCATCACACTAATTTTTTTTTTATCTCTTTGGCATGCCCTTGAGGTATTTTATAAAAGATGAAACAATATCTGATATAAGAATAAATAAGATCTCTACTTCCCAGATGTTTACCAGTACAGTCTGGAAAGTTAGGTTGATATCTGATGTGGTTTTAAAGTTCAGAAAAGTGGTCTTATTTCTAACAATGTGTGGAATTTCTCTGCTCTTCTGCTAAGTTTTATAGATATGAGTCTTTCTGAACATTCCAGTCATTTCTCTCACTATGCTTATATATTAATACTTCCTATACACTATTCTCTAATCCAGCAGGCCTTATGGTCTGGGTACTACTATGCAGTCACTATGTTTATGAGCTTTTTAAATTTTTATGAATGTACAATGAAGTTCCCATAAATTCATGATGAGTGTGATGTTTCATCAGATTGAATGCAGAAGCAAATATGATCATCCATTAATGTTGCTTCTATTATTCCAGATAATAGATTTAAAAAAATTGTTTTGCTCTGGAAAATATAGTTATTTTCATAATAGTATATTAATTATATTAAAATGTACTGGGTTATTAGTGTTATTTAAATACATTAATAATTAATTTAGAATGATCAGTTTTAATTTCTAACACAGAAAATATTGATAAATATAACCTACATAGACGCTAAATAAGAGTGCTAAAAATGTGATATGTGTGTGTGTGTGTATGTATAGTCATTAAAAAAAAGAAGAAAGAAATCCTGACATTTGTGACTACGCCAGTAAACCTTGAAAAGATTTTGCCGAGTGAAATATATCAGACAGAAGAAGACAAATACTGAATGATCTCACAAACATGTAATCTAAAAGAAACCTGAACTCACAGAAACAGAGTATATTGGTGGTTGCCAAGGGCAGGGTTGGGGTTCTGAGGATCTAATATGTAGCAGGGCGACAATGTTAACAACAGTGTATTATTGTATGTCTGAAAGTTGCTAAGAGAAAGGTCTTAAGTGTTCTTATCACAAAACCCACAAAAAAGGTAACTTTGTTAGGTGATGGTGCATCTTATGACAGTCATCATTTCCCTCATCAGGTTGTACATCCTAAACTCACACAGTGTTATATGTCAAGTTTATCTTAATAAATTTGGAGGCAGGAAAAAAAAAGAGTGGAAAGGTCACCCGAGACCAAAAATATTTGACTATTCTAGTCAAACCGAATGCTATTCACTTTATATTCTCAACGCTGTTTCACTATCCTGTTCAAAATACTTCTTTTGACTGAAATATGCTTCTCTTCAAACTTCCCATTCGTGTACTTAAATCTTCAACCAACCTTTGAAATTTAGTTCAACTTCTACCACATCCGTAAGTGTTTTCCTGTTCACCTCTACCCTGATTCTTCTCTTCCTCATTGGATGTGTTCAGATGAGCTTCTCTCTCATGCCATCAATCAATTTAACCTTTTCATTATAATTCATTTTTCTTTATGACTTCTTTTCATATTAGTTTCTAAGATCCTTGAGGAAATTAAAAAGCAGGATCTCATTATTTGCAGATTTTTTCTCTCTACTCTCAGAACTCAGTATAGTGCCTTGCACCATGTGGGAAATTTATCAATAAGTTTGGGGTAGGCATCCTACACATTTTCCTTCTTAGTTCAAAGAATTCTTTGTAAACTTACTGCAGGTTTGATTCAAAGGTAAATAGGTAAAGCAATGGACAATGAATGTAGGGTCATCTTTGAGCCCAAATGTGAGCAGACAGAATGGCCTGTAGTTAGTTACCTGCCGTTTCCCTGTGGCGTCCCCCTTCCCTACTCCCTCTCTTTCCATATTCCCTTTGAAAACTTTCTATGCAGGCTCATTTCTCCTCAAATATTCAGGAAAAAAATCTTATTGAATAAAAATTTTTAAAAATGTTTACATATAACAGACTAATAAAATTTAAAGCCTCTGTATGAGCCTCTATTTTTGTTTGTTTGTTTGTTTGTTTGTTTTTATGGAATGAGATTGGATATAAGGAAGTAAATACACCAACTAATGAGTAAATAATTTATTTTCCTCCCTGGTACTTATTTTTAAGTAGAGAAAAAGGAATAATCTCTCTCTTTTTTTTTTAAGATTTTATTTATTTATTTGACAGAAAGAGATCACAAGTAGATGGAGAGGCAGGCAGAGAGAGAGAGAGAGAGAGGGAAGCAGGCTCCCCGCTGAGCAGAGAGCCCGATGCGGGAGTCAATCCCAGGAACCCGAGATCATGACCCGAGCTGAAGGCAGCGGTTTAACCCACTGAGCCACCCAGGCGCCCGGAATAATCTCTTTTTGTAATTTGAATAAATAGGAAAAAAAAATTTGGGGGGGGTCTGACAAAGGGAGGGCCGCTGTTTTTTCGTTTGTTTGCTTTTAAAATGTATGTATGTATGTATGTATGTATTTTAGAGAGATGGAGGGGGACAGGCAGAGGGAGAGAAAGGATCTCAAGCAGACTCCGTGCTGAGAGTAAAGCCTGATTTGGGCTGGATCTCATGACCCTGAGATCCTGACTTGAGCTGAAATTGAGAGTCGGACGCTTAAATGACTGAGCCACACAGGTGCCCCAAAAGAAGGGTGATTGTTTTGCAAAGGTGGATGCGTCCAACCTGAGGGATATTCTGATTATAATTTCTAGTTAAGTAGTCATGCAGTGAGAATAATGAGAGAAACCCAGTACTTAACCACTGTCTGCCTTCCAATCTCCTTATTATACCACTAACAAAGACAACAACCTTGTACTAAATCTCATCCCTTAAACAATGGTTTATAGGAAATAAGTTGTATGGCCATGTACACTTCAAAGTGAGTTTTAACATGTCATATATTTATGTACAAAAGGTACGAAAATATCTTTCATTATGGGAAGCAACAGTGCGATAATGTAAAGATAAGTGAGAAGGGTGTTAGAAAACCCAGGCTCTGCTTTCTGTCTCCTAGCCAAGAGCTAAGTAGTCGTAGTTGGGTTATTTAAATCCTCTAGATCTTAGCTTCCTCACCTCACCTATCAATGCTTCTGAGTCTTCTCCTGAAATCAATTCTGCAAAATCAGGGTCCTATTCTAGATAATCTCTAATGTTTCTTCCAGCTTCCTGGAAAATAAATCAATGGCTATTCCAGATATTAAGGATGCCTAAATTACAAATGCCTGGTTCACATTCATCGAGGAAGTTAGTGGTAAAATCAAGGTGCAAATGCAATTACCTTGAACTTAAATTCTCTACTCTGTCCATAAGATTCTAGCCCTAATAATAACCTTATATCAGTGAAAGGGACAGAGTAAGGTAAAGACTCTTGAATGGGGACAGAAACACAGGTGGCATTGAATTAAATGATTTCTTAACCTACCTTCACATGAAGGGAACCTGTGATTAAAAAAACATATATTCTGGGGGCACCTGGGTGTCTCAGTCCCTTAAGTGGCCAACTGTGGATTTTGGCTCAGGTCTTGGGATTGAGCCCTACAGGGACTCCCTGAATGGCGCAGAGTCTCTTTGTCTTCCTCTTCCTCTGCCCATCCCCCACTTGCGCTTACATGTGCGAGCTCCCTCTCTCTCTGAAATAAATAAATCTTGAAAAAAAAAATTAGATAACTTGAAAAATATAGATGCTCTACATTCATTAAATCAACATTAAATTTATTTACAGATCCTTTCTAATTTCCCCAATTCTGAATCTTACCCAGAGGGCCAAGGCATTATTTTCAAAAACCAAGTTTTCTGATGTATTTAAATGACAAGGGCGTTCACAGGATTGTACTCACATTAGTTCGTAACTGTTAACTATAGCACACTGATGACTTCTGTTATACCTAAGAGTGCTGTTTGCTAAAATTTTAGAAAAATGCTGAATTTACAAATTTGGCTAATTCTACTCATGGAACAGGTTTCGAAGTCCTAGAGTCAGAGATTTATTAAAGATTTATTAAAATTAATTCTGAATTATATTGTACTTTTTCCTTCCTCATGAACTTTCTTGGCATTCATATTTATTTTTACCTATTAATAATAAATACCATAGTATTTACACATCTCAAAAAGTAAACATCACAAATAGTTTCTTCTACTAACATTAGTTAATAAAAGTGCCTGAAATTTTATGTGCTGCCTGAAACTCTAGAGAAAAATTATTTGAATGTGCTTCTGAGAGGCAGATGGGGACTGGCACCCCACCCGCAGGAAAAATCCATCAACTGGACTATGACAAAGAAAGTCCCTTTTAGAATATTAATTATGGAATCATTTGGCATGTGCAGTCATGAGGTTCCTTTTAGTTTTATTCAGACACTAATTAGTAAAAAACTCATGACTAGAAATACCGTGCGAACTTAAAGGCTCATTCCTCTAAAATTAAATAGGACTCTGGTTAATCATGTATACATCCATGTTTTGGGAACTAGCAAAGGAACATTTGGGGCTGCCCTTTTGGGTTCTAATCATGAGTAAAGTTACTTGTACCCCCCCCCAAGAATTTAAAATATCAATTCAATGAAAATAGAAGCAAGGTGCTTAGCTAGGTACTCCATAAACAAAGTATGGTACTCCATAAACAAAGATGTGCGGAATGATTAAACCAAAAAATGCGGTTTGATGCTTTCTGCTTTAAATGTTATAGATCAGAGTTTTACCATTTAAAATTTGTTTTTCAGAAAACTTCTGTTCTAACAAGAAATGTAGTTAGAAGGACAGCAATGGTCATTATTTATACTGATAGAAAAATTAAGTAAGGAGAAAGTTGGAAAATGGAATTAAAAATGGGATTCCTAAGCTTAATCAGAGATTCACTGCATGTCCTGTCCTCCCGTGTATAGGTCATGATTACCAGATGATCCCTCTGATCAATGATGAAATGAAGAAATACTATTATGTGAGCTATAAATTAAGAAATGTTAGTAGTTTTCTTTTAAAAAATAACAATGCTAATAAGCTTTCACAGATGTAAAAAACATTCCCAACAGAATATAAAAGAATAATTTTTTAATACAGAATTTAATGGAAGTTAATTTTAAAACTTAAAATGTGTGTTAAGTATAATGACAGTAGAAAATTAAGACTGAGAAGGTATCATCTTAAGAACAAAATTTTAGATACAGCTAAAAACAATATAGAAAATGAGAAAAGTTGGGAATAAGAAAAGCCAGAAACTAAGAAAAGTCAACATTTTCAAGTGGTTACAAAGCAGAAAATATTTTAAAACACTGAATTTAAGATATTTTGGTGATAAGCTCATTACTTTAATATTGTAAGTTCATTTTCTCATAATACATTCTTCATTTTTTTAATGGAAGCAATTAATTTTTTAAATTTATTTTTAAATTTTTTAAATTTTATTTTTTTCAGTGTGCAACTTACTATTAATAGATTGTATTAATAATTAACAATTTACATTGCTGCCACAAGAAATTACTAGAGACTTAGTGACTTAAACAACACCAATTTATTTTCCTGTTGCTCTGAGTATTAGAAATCTGAAATCTGTTTCTCCTGGTTAAAGTCATGGTGTCCATGGGCTGGTTCATTCTGTGGACTAGGAGGTGACACTCCCTTGCAGAACCATTTTCAGCTTCTAGTGGTCACTTGCATTTAATAGCCTGTGGCCCCTTTCTTCATCTTCAAAATGCATCCCTGCAATTTACACTTTCATAGACATGTAGGATTTGCTACTGATTGCTCCCGAGTTCATTTAATGGTCTAGAAAAAATACCCATCTCAACATCTTTTTTTTCTCCCTATCTGAAGATCTTTTAATTTTTCTTGAATCATATCTGTAAGCCTCTTTTTTACTATATAAGATAATGTATTCACAGGTTCTGGGGATTAGGACTTGGGCATCTTTGAGTGGCCATATTCAGCCTCCCACAAAGGCCAGGAACCAGAGTAGATCCTCCAACAGATGCTTACAAATTCAGAGTAAATAAGCTGAACTTATTAAGTGAATGTGCTTATATAATTCTTAGGGCTTTCAGGTCAGAACAGGCTAAATTCTTTGACGTCAGGTTTTTGTTGTTTTTCTATTTCACCCATTCCCCACCACCTTGCCTCTGGCCACCATCAGTTTCTTCTGTGACACCGGTTTTAAGTTCTCACCAGCAGAGTGCTTGGCACTGGATAGTGTTCCTTCTAATTGTTAGTTGACTATAATTGAAGTTTACTAATAAGTTCAGGTCAGTGAAGAAAATGTTTAAAAGTTTATGGTATTCCATAAGATTTCCATTTTTACAGACCAAAGTATCAGTCTCCAATAATGCAGAAAAGCAGAAGGAAACTACTCAAATTGGTTAATGCAGTTCAATAAATATTTCTTGACTATCTATAAACTTAGCACAACTGACAAAGGTAAAAATCTCAAAACAATTCACTAAATGCATCAAGCATGCTTGAAAGGGATTGCAGTGACTGCTTTTCTTCAGTGTTTTCCTTGATGAACTCTCAGCCAGTAAGTTAGCACAGGAATTGGTTCATTAGCCTCTATAGAAATAATGTTAATTAAAAATTTAGAAAGAAAAGAGCAGGTACAGCTCTTCCTCTTCATGAAACACAAAGATGGTCAAATTCACTGGGTTAATCAACTTATTGATGAAGGGGCTGAAACAATTTAATATTTTATAATGCTACAAAAAAGTCTAAAATGGTATTTAGAGATGTGGAAACAATTATAAACATGAATTCATTGCACAAAACTTCAAAACATAAGAAACATAAGAAAAATTGGTTCATTACTTCTCATTCATTACTTGTAATTGGGTATACTATCTAGACTTAATCATATGTCTTTTATTGGTTTTATATTACACATAATTTTCTCTCATGATTCTCAAATTGCATTGGAATCCTCTTCATTATGTTTCCCTGATAACAGGCAATCCGAACAGGACAGCCAATCCAATCTTCTCTCTGGTTCTCATTTAAATATTTAAGATGTAAATGGTGGGGTTGAATGCTTTATCTGAGAAATTAGTATGGAAATATAGAAATTTTCAATGGTCACTGAAGTTTATCATTGCATAAAATGTCACTGCAAACAAGAATCTCTATTTTTATATTTAAGAGAATGAAAAAATATTGTTCTACATGCAAATGGCAGTAGAAGAAAAAAATGATCAAGTATCCATACTATTAATGTTGAAGCAATGGGGCGCCTGGGTGGCTTAGTTGTTAAGTGTCTGCCTTTGGCTCAGATCTTGATCCCAGAGTCCTGGGATGGAGCCCCACATGAGGCTCCCTGCTCAGTGGGAAGCCTGCTTCTCCCTCTCCCACTCCACCTGCTTATGTTCCCTCTCTCGCTGTGTCTCTCTCTCATATAATAAATAAATAAAATCATTAAATAAATGTTGAAGCAATGACTGACTAGTAGGGGGTGGGACCCTATAAGATAAAACCAGACACAGAAATAGAGCTATAAAATTAACAAGCCAGGAAATGACAGATGTTGGCGAGGACGTGGAAAAAGGGGAACCCTTCTACACTGTTGGTGGGAATGCAAGCTGGTGTAGCCACTTTGGAAAACAGCATGGAGGTTCCTCAAAAAGGTGAAAATAGAGCTACCCTATGACCTAGCAATGGCACTACTGGGTATTTACCCTAAAGATACAAACGTAGTGATCTGAAGGGGCACATGCATTTGAATGTTTATAGCAGCAATGTCCACAATAGCCAAACTATGGAAAGAACCTGGATGTACATCAACAGATGAATGGATATGTGATATATATATATATATATATACACACACCATATGTGTGTGTGTGTGTGTGTGTGTGTGTGTGTGTACACACACACATACATAGACACACAATGGAATACTATGCAGCCATCAAAAGAAATGAAGCCTTGCCATTTGCAATCACGTGGATGGAACTAGAGGGTATTAAGCTGAGTGAAATAAGTCAATCAGAGAAAGACAATTATCATATGATCTCCCTGATATGAGGAATCTGAGAGGCAGGGCAGGGGATTGTGGGGGCTAGGAAAGGAAAAAATGAAACAAGATGGGATTGGGAGGGAGACAAACCATAAGAGACTCTTAATCTCACAAAACAAATTGAGGGTTGCTGGTGGGTGGGGGGTAGGGATAGAGTGGTTGGGTTATGGACATTGGGGAGGGTATGTGCTATGGTGAGTGCTGTGAAATGTGTAAGCCTGATGGTTCAGAGACCTGTACCCCTGGGGCAAATAATATACTATATGTTAATAAAAATAATTTTAAAAAAGAAAGAAATAGAGCTATGACCCACTCCAGAGATGTGAAGCTGGGACTTCCCAGTCAGACTAAGATGGCCATAAATGAAGAGTGGCAGTCATTCTCCTAGGCAGCTGCAAAAGCAGAGGCCCAGACTAACTGTAGATGTTTGTTGATCCAGTAGTTGGATTTGATTATGAAAAAAGGGAGGGTGGCCATGTTTACGATATGCAGCAGACATTACCCCTGTACATGGTTTCAATTTCCCTCTTCCTTCTAGCATTAAGCAAGATCCCAATTCCTTTAAGTTAGGAGCAGCAATATAATTGCTTTTGTTATTAAACTAGTTAGTGTAAGTGATATGTGCCATTTCTAGGAAAAAGCATTTCGGAGTCAGTGCACAAATCTCCTTGCCCTCTTCCTCTTCTACCATGACAGGTAACACTGCAGATGGTGGGACTTCTCTAAACTCAGGTTGCACCCAGAGTGAAGTCCACATTGAGATGCATCCCCCTACAGAAACACAATGGGATGTAGAGTGAGTAAGAAATAAAGGACTGCTGCTTAAACAGTTGGGATCTGGGGGATTGTTTATTAATCTCTAAGTAGCCTACTGCATCCCTCTGGATAAAGAAGGACTCGACAATTTGGATTCCCAATTCTTTTGGTAGCTTAGATTTTAGAAGATGTGGTAGAAAAAGCAAAAGCAAGAGATTAAGAAAGGAGAATTACACTGGAGCTACAGGGTCATGCTCTATGGTTGTAAGCTATTACTTCAAAGCAAGAAAGTTGACCTTTTCTATCTTTTGCATTCTCAATTATGAATTAAGTTTTTAAAATTCAGAAGCTTAAGTTTTTCTATTTGTAAGTGCCTAATACAATCTATTTCAATAATTGTCTAAACATTCTTATGCCATCCATTGAACATCACTTTTTTTTAATAGCTTTTATTTATTTATTTGAGAGAGAGAGACAGAGTGAGAGAGCATGAGAGGGGAGGTCAGAGGGAGAAGCAGACTCCCCATGGAGCTGGAAGTCTGACGTGGGACTCGATCCCAGGACTCCGGGATCATGACCTGAGCTAAAGGCTGTCGTTTAACCAACTGAGCCACCCAGGCACCCTGAACATCACTTTTATGAAGGTATATTAATAGAGGACTGACTGACTACCATCTTGAAGAGCTGGATTTTAATTAATTTATTTCAGACCAAAGTACATAGTTTTAATTGGCAAAAATCCCTCTTCAGGCTGACTGAAGCTCCTCATGTATTTGTTTCAGTCTAAAGCGATACTTACACAATGACCATAATGAATAAATAATTAACTGTTGTTAAAAATAGCTCTATTGGCTTATTTAAAACATACCTCTTGGGTAGAAATGCCTCCAGAAGAAATACCAAAGAATTGTTTAAAAAGATTTTATTTATTCATTTGAGACAGTGAGAGAGAGAGAAAGAGAATGCACATACAAGGTGGGGAGGGGCGAGGGAGAGGGAGAAGCAGGCCCCCCACTGAGCAGGAAGCCCAACACAGGGCTTGATCCCAGGACTCTGGGATCATGACGTAAGTCAAAGACAGATGCTTAACCTACTGAGCCACCCAGGTGGCCCCCAAAGAATTTTTAAATATCAAAATATATATTTGGATAGGAAAAGTTTTTAATGGTTATATCACCACTGTTGGTTTCAAAAATCTGTATTGTAATGAATAGTCTTTTTTCATTTAATAAAGGTTTATTAATGTGCAAACGAACAAGTTTTGGTTGAATTTGCTTATAAAATTTACGACTCTTTTCTCTCTTCCTAAGTGTATGATATTAGATTCAGTGATCACAATGCAAAAGGTTTAACTTTGAACTTAAATAACTGAAAGCCTGAGAAGGGAAAAGACACTATATGTTTTGGTTCAATATATTATATCCTTCTCTATCTACTTCTGCTTCGAAGTAGAAGTAAAAAGATGAAAGGAAATGTATGGCATTCCACAGATTTGGAGTGTATAGTACTCTTTATGTTCATCTGAGGGCTATAAATGCAGGTAATAAATCAAGAATGGAATGACTATATACAACAATTCCTAAAGAAGGTGTCCTATTATATGTTTTGGATGAGAAACTGACATTAGAATTAGGAGAGAAAGAATAACTAAATTAGTCATTGAATTAGTTATCTCTTTTTGCCTTTCGCCAAGCCACATGTATGTGAAACTTCAAGCAACAACATAACCATGAGAGACAAAGGTCACTGAGTTTCTGTGAGCTGTAGAGTGCTGGTTGGTACAGAGGAGGCCATTAGCTTTGAGTTTCTCTCAGATGCTCTCAGGTCTGGCTCTACATGTCATTGAGAGATGTTATAATGTCCCCAAAATGCTCATTACTGCAACAACTATGTCCAAGATAAAAGTGGAACCCAGCTGCGCTGAACTTTCCAGGTCATATTAAAGCTGCCTTTTTTAGAGATAATTATTTTATACACTGATTTGCAAAATGAATATATATTCAAGTCTTTACTTACAGATTCCCTCAGTTGAATAAAAGTTTATGTCTACAAAATACCAAATGTTCAAATTACATGAATATTAATTAAATATAATAGAAACTAAATGAATTAAGCATTCAACAAAATAGGTGAGGAAAATGATGACAAAATAAAACTAAAGAAAAAAGATTTAGAATGAAAATAACAAAAATAAATTAGAAAATAGAAAAGTGACTATTAATAATAATTATTTATTGAATGGTTACTATTTGGCACTGTTCTAAGCAAGCATTTACTTAATAACTCATTTAATTACCATTAAATCTCAATGAAGTAGTAATGGAAAACAACCCCCCCACCACCAGACACACTTATTCAAAGAACAAATGTAATTGTAGAAAACTTTAAAATAATATGTAGAAAAATATATACAAATTAAATTCACATATAATTTGAAGGATGAGATGTAAGTTAAAATAACATATGCATTTTTGGCATTAAAATTCTTTTCAACTGATAAATTTGAAATGCTGATGCTAGATATTTTGATGCCAACAAAACTTAAAAAGAATAGCAACAAAGTTAATACTATAGTCCATCCCTACTGATGAATACTCATATAAATATACAAATTAAATTTCAAAAAATATATATCTATACTAGGATCGACAAACATATGGTGGAGAAATAGAGCCAGGTTTCTCACTGTCAGAGAAAGGGGTTTCAAATAAGAAAAGGGAGGAGGCTAGCATAATTAAATGGCATTGGATTCGAATCAGAAGTATCAATAAGAACAAATGATTTTTAATATAGTTATAGATAGATAGCTAAAAAAATAAATATAGATGAGAGTATTCATTCCATTTCCTAGTTCAATGCACTAAGAGAGCCTAGAGGCAGAGACGTCCTGCAACAATGTGCTCATCTCAGGTCTTGATATCTATATAGCACTCTCCAGTAAAATGAACCAGGATTCCTTGGGAAAATGGCTGATACCAGTCCTGGGGTTATTCTAGTCCTGGAATATCTTTCAGTGCCAGAAAGTATGAAAGTTCCCTCCTGAAATGGATGGGGGACATGTTGAAACGACAGAGGAGTTAACTTGAATGATCTCCTTATGACCAAATCTGAAACAATTTAAACAACAAAATAAAGAATGATAGTAATGGGTTATAAACCATGGAATAAAATAAATACCTGCTAGCCCATACTAACACAAATAAATCATTAAACTAAAAAAAAACTTGAAGATGGAAACAGGACAGCCATTTCTTTTCAGTAGAATTCTAATTAATAAATGTAGAAGAAATGATGGAAAAGAAAATCACTATTAGGCAAACTACTACAGTAATAATAGTTGCGTGGGAGAATTATTGAAAAATGCTAAAATTAGTGGGAAAAATATTTACATAAGATATTTTCATTGTCTCCAAGTGTCTCTCCACAAGATACTTCTTAATACAAAGAGAAAAACAGAAACTTTACAGCAAAAAATCAAGAAGACATAACCTTAGCAAAGTGATTAAATCACTGGTAATGAGCCACACTGACATCAGTTTCTCCTGATATGATGGGGTAAGAAAGGCACAATATTGCTTCATAATGTTCTTGCCAAACCTCAATCCAAAGTAAAGAAAAATCAAACCTAAATTGACGGATATTTTGCAAAGCAACTGATTAATATTCTTCAAATGTATCAAAGTCTTAACAGAAAGACTGAGGAAATGTCATAGATCAGAACAGACTGAGGAGGCATAAGAATTCAATGCAAAGTGGAATTCTGGATTCATTTCTCTTTTCCTAGCTTTCTAAAAGTTAATGACATAACTATTTTCATATTTGCCAAAGAATTTTTCCTAGTTTTCCTTCTGTTCATATCTATGATAATTTTGACATATGCAAGTTTAATTTTTTCCTAATAAAATAGTCTATTTTCCCATTGAGTTGCATTGTTTCTGTTTTGTTTTTCACATACAAATATCTTCACTATCTCTATAGATTTGATATCCACTAAGATTTTTACTTTTTTATGGTTATACTTTTTAGTAGAAAGGTCTTTATTTTATTTCATTTTTTTAAAGGATTTTATTCATTTATTTGAGAGAGAGGGAGAGGGAGAACACAAGTGGTGTGAGGGGCAGAGGGAGAAGTAGACTCCTTGCTGAGCAGGGAGCCCAACACAGGGGTCCATCCTGGGATTCCAGGATCATGACCTGAACCAAAGGCAGACACTTAATTGAGTGAGCCACACAGGAGCCCAAAGTTTATATAGTATATATAAACTAAAATATATTATACAAACTTGTATAGTTTCTGGTTTCAATATTGTATTCTATATGATGATACATTAGAAAATCTGGGTAAAGGTACATAAGAACTCTCTGTAATATACTTGCCCTTTTCTATGTTAAAATTATCTCAAAATAAGAAGTTAAAATATCTAAAATGGCCAAGTAAGATTTATTTATAATTGTTGGGATAGTTTAATATGGGCAAACAAACAAAAAAAAAGGTGTCACCACAATAAGTCTAAAAGAATAAATTGTTATAATTTCCATATATTCCGGAAGAATGATAGAGAATTTCATATATTTTTAGGATAAAAAAAAATCTGAGGAAAGTCAGAAATGATAAATAATGCAATACCTTTATAAAAATGAAGCAATATTAAAATCAGAAAGAAAAAATAATACTAAGTTTACATTTGTTATTTGAAATTATTCTAGAGACTGACCAAAACAATAATTTTTGAAACAAATCAGAAAGAAAGAGACCAAATTATTATGAAAGGCAATCTGCCTGTATGCCTAGAAAGCCTAAGCAGATCCCTTAAATAAAAACAAAAAAAGAAATCTTATTAACAAGAGAGTTCAATATAGTCACTGGACAAAGAGGAATATGTAAGTAAATATGAATAAATAAATTTTTCAATACTAGTAATATGAATTTATTAGATGATGGATGAGAAAGGATTTTATTCACAAGAATAACAGCAACATTCCTAGAAATAGTCATTTTGAATACTTGTAGGAACTGTTTAGATAAATTACATAGAAATACAAATATGATTAAGTAAAACTTGAAGTTACTGTATGGAAATTCTGCCCATTATAAAGCTATAAATTCTTTTAAAAAATCTATAGATTGACCAAAATTTAAAGAGTTTATTTTTTTAACCTGATAAAATTATTTTAAATGTTATTTGAAAAGAGTAAAGGCAAGAATAGATCAGAATAAATTATGAGAAAATCACTCGTCTTTGTCAAATATAAAAATGTAAGTCTTCAGTTAGTAAGTGTGAGTCTAATATAAGCATCTGATCAATTCAACAAAGAAGAGAGCATCGAAACAGGTTATAATGTGTTTAACTTCTTATATGATGAAGGAATATTGCAAAAAGAGTAGGAAAGAGATTTGGTAGTTGTAGTCTGGTATGATAGTTATGAACATGCTCTCTGGATCCCAACTGTCCGGAAATTAATCTTAACTCTGGGACTTGGGTAATCATGGACAAGTTACTTAATTAACTCTGTGTTTCAAGTTTTTATCAGTAAAATGGTGATAGTAATAGGATCAACTTCGTAAGATTTTGGTGAGAACAGAGTTAACACATGTAAGACAACAAAAGTTCATGGCACACAGAAAGTATTCAATAAATGTTTACTATCTAGCACAGCTTTAGAGAAATTGGATAGAATGATGTGGACAATAAAAACAAAGACTAAAGCCAATGTTTTCATGCATGAATATAAATTCTACATAGTTTAAACATAACACACAAAATATAGCCATGAAAAGATGAAAACTATCAGTGAATGTTAAATCTCTCGAGTTGGTGAAGATGGTTCTATGTACAAAAGAAGTCGAGAAGTGAAAAACTGATCATTTGATTAAAGAAAAAGTTTGCAGTGTCAAAAATATCATAATAGACTTGTACAAAGATGAAGCTAGTAAAAACTCATGGTAAATAGGACAATTGGCTAATGTCATTAACATCTAAGGAGCTATTAAAAGAGGAGAATGAGATTTGATCAAGTTTTCCATTCATGAGTTATTATATAATCATTAAAAATTATGTTTTTGAAAAACAATGTTAAAGTAGTCACAATATAGTGTCATGGTAAAAAAAAAAATCAGGATTCAGAATTAGTTCCATGATACCAATAATATGATATGCATTGATTATAGTATGTACATGAATGATCTACATCTTTTTCTTTACATTTCTAAGAGTATATTCCTCTCAGATTTTCTATCATCGGGGGAAAAGGTATATTAAAAGTGTACAAAAAGATACAATGCCAGATGTTTGGAACTGATGTTAGAAAAGTTAGGTAGGAGGTAAAACCTGGTGAAGTCTAGACCGAGTTATTAGTCCTATAATTAACTGACTCTAAAACTTATTGAATCCAAACTGGGATGCTTAGATCCATTTAAAATTTCCCTGACAACTCGTGATCTCTTTGTGCCATGTTTAGCCTTTGTTAGCAATCAGAACACATAATTCAGGCCAGTTCAAGAGAAACTTGCCAAGTACCCTCTAGGTGCTCTGTATATGCTCTTAAGAAAACAAAGATGACATGGAGAGGAGAAGTGAGTTGGGGGAAATCTGAAGGGGAGACAAACCATGAGAGACTGTGGACTCTGACAGACAAACTGAGGGTTTTGGAGGGGAAAGGACTGGGGGGCTGGGTGAGCCTGCAAGGAGGGCATGTATTGCATGGAGCACTGGGTGTGGTGCATAAACAATGAATTTTGGAACATTGAAAAAAATTTCAATTAAATTAAAAATAAATAAATAAATAAGAAAGAAAGAAATACAAAGATGATCAGGAGCGAGAAAAACCATAAGTGATGCTTAATCTCACAAAACAAACTGAAGGTTGCTGGGGGTGGGGGATAGGGATAGGGTGGCTGGGTTATGGACATTGGGGAGGATATGTGCTATGGTGAGTGCTATGAAATGTGTAAGCCTGATGATTCACAGACCTGTACCCCTGAAGCAAATAATGCAATATATGTTAATTTAAAAAAAAAGAGAGAGAGAAATACAAAAATGAACAGGACACTGTTTCTGGCTTTATTGGGTTTACCTTTTAGTGTGCCTGGAAGATGAGAAACACACACACACACAAATTACTACAAAATAAAGTATGTTAAAAAAGCTATCAAGATAAAAAGCTTTTGCACAGTGAAGGAAACAGTCAACAAAACCAAAAGACAACTGACAGAATGGGAGAAGATATTTGCAAACGACATATCAGATAAAGGGCTAGTAGCCAAAATCTATAAAGAACTTAGCAAACTCAACACCCAAAGAACAAATAATCCCATCAAGAAATGGGCAGAGGACATGAACAGACATTTCTGCAAAGAAGACATCCAGATGGCCAACAGACACATGAAAAAGTGCTCCACATCACTCGGCCTCAGGGAAATACAAATCAAAACCACACTGAGATACCACCTCACACCAGTCAGAATGGCTAAAATTAACAAGTCAGGAAATGACAGATGCTGGCGAGGATGCGGAGAAAGGGGAACCTCCTACACTGTTGGTGGGAATGCAAGCTGGTGCAACCGCTCTGGAAAACAGCATGGAGGTTCCTCAAAAAGTTGAAAATAGAGCTACCCTACGAGCCAGCAATCACACTACTGGGTATTTACCCTAAAGATATAAATGTAGTGATCCAAAGGGGCTTGTGAACCCAAATGTTTATAGCAGCAATGTCCACAATAGCCAAACTATGGAAAGAACCTAGATGTCCATCAGTAGATGAATGGATAAAGAAGATGTGGTATATATGTAGATATATACCATATATACCATATATATGTATCATTTATGTATCATATATAGGTACCATAAGTGGTACATATATAGCATTTGCAGCCGTCAAAAAATTGAAATCTTGCCACTTGCAATGATGTGCATGGAACTAGAGGGTATTATCCTAGTGAAATAAGTCAATCAGTGAAAGATGATTATTATATGATCTCTCTGATATGAGGAACTTGATAGGCAGATGGGGGGATCGTGGTGGGGGAAGGAAGGGAAAAATGAAACAAGATGGGACTGGGAAGGGACAAACCATAAAAGACTCTTGATCTCAGGAAACAAAACAAACTGAGGGTTGCTGGAGGGTGGGGGTGGAGAGGGATAGTGTGGATGGGTTTTGGATATTGAGGAGGGTATGTGCTGTGGTGAGTGCTGTGAATTGTGTAAGACTGACGATTTACAGACCTGCATCCCTGAAACAAATAATACATTATATGTTAATTAAAAAAAATAAAACAATAATATTTTATTATTAAAAAAAACGCTATAACCATTTCTGGAGATTAGAAGGACGGAGGAAACCTAAAACTGTGGCTCATTCATGTGTGCAATAAATATTTATTAAGCTTCTGATATATACTGGTTGTTTTAGAAACGGACATCAGGAAAGGCTTGGAAGAGATACCTCTTGAGATTAGCTGTGAAATATGGGTAGGATCTTGGGGCGCCTGGGTGGCTCAGTGAGTTAAAGCCTCTGTCTTCGGCTCAGGTCATGATCCCAGGGTCCTTGGATCGAGCTCCACATCCAGCTCTCTGCTCAGTGGGGAGCCTGCTTCCTCCTCTCTCTCTCTCTCTGTCTGCCTCTCTGCCTACTTGTGATCTCTATCTGTCAAATAAATAAATAAAATTAAAAAAAAAAATATGGGTAGGATCTTTCCAGAAAGAGATGGGGGTAGGATGGACATTCTAATGAAAGGATCTATATGGAAATTTTGGTGACTATGATGAGCACTTTCATTTGTAAAAAGCAAAGGCTACATATACAAAGAATTACAATTACAATTACACTGTAAAGGCTTATTGGTCTCATATTGTGAAAGGAGGTAAATGTGAGCCTTAGGCAATTGTTCTGAATTTGGTGAGCAATAATGGAGTCTTTCAAGGTTGATGAGAAAGACATGTTTTTGAATAAAATGGATGTTTGAAATTCTGAGAAAGAATCTATTACTTCTGAAACTTCGTGCAATGGAAATCGCTCACTGGGTTATTTGAGATACAGCAGTGAGTCTGCAGTTACAATAACAAACAGTACCAAGTTTTGGCATGTATGAGAAGCTCAGAAAAGTTCCTCAGGATTCATTGCAGCTACAACATAAAACAAAGTGACACAGTCCCTGGTGGATGGGAAGTGACAACAACAGATACCCCAAGTTGACAGGCAGCTCATAGGGATGAGGATAAACAGTTAATCAAAACACCATGTTGCCTGGAAGGCCCAGGGAGAGCTGTACATAATAGCCATATGTAGTCACCCTGAGCTTCCAAGGGGAGAGGCTCCCTGTCATCTTTGAGAAAAGGAAAAGGAAAAATCAAAGCCCAAATTGCTTCTCCTAAGTGTGTCATGCCATACACATCTGTACATGCTTCTGTGCATATATATATATACACATATATATATTTTCAAATATGACCCCTTGTTTCATAATTATAACAATAATATACATCACTTTAAAGTAAACAATTTTAACAACATTTACCTTTTTCCTAAATTCAAGAATTTATTCAATTTGCATGAAATATTCAATTTGCATGAATTTAGAATGCCAGGGATTATTTTAAAGACTCTGGTAGGACTGATATTGGACTTAAAATAATAATCTCTTTGTGGATTAAAAAATGCACAGTCAGGGCACCTGGGAGGCTCAGATGGTTAAGCGACTCACTTTGGATTTTGGTTCAGGTCATGATCCCAGGGTCCTGGGACTGGGCCCTACATTGCGCTCCATGCTCAGCAAGGAGTCTGCATGAAGATTCTCTCCCTTTCCCTCTGCCACTCCCTCTGCTAGCATGCATGTGCTCATTCTCAAATAAATAAATAAATAAATAAATAAATAAATAAATAAATAAATAAATCTTTAAAAATGCAGCTTATCTACCTGTATTTGCTTGGGAGACAAAAAAATTTCTGAAAGACTTAAGAATTTCAGCAGAAATCAGAGTTCAGATGTTCAATGATCATTTCTCTATTTCATTTTAGGTCATATTTGCTCTCATATGGTAGGGGACAGTAGGTAGCACAGTTAGAGAAAACTTGGCAGCTCCTTCTTTGATAAGGTTAATCGGAAAAGAATCAAACCTCTAGTGTTGGGGTTTCCAAATTAAGGATGACTTTAAGGAGATAAGGAGCAGCAGTAGCAACATATTTGTCAAACCAGGACTCCAAAATGAACCAGAACAGCTCATCTAGATAAGTCATGAACCTAACTGGCTAAACTGAAACAGGCCTGGGATTTGCCACACAGCTGGGCCCAAGGCAAGCTGTGGCACAGCAGTGTAGCCCCACGAAGAAGAAGAGTCACAGGTTAGAAGTATCCGGAAAACACCTAATGAGAGAGACAGGTTACCCGGAAATCAGCAGTGTGCTTAACCTGAAGTCAGCCATTTTTAGAGACCATTAATAGACTTTTTCTGCCAGTAGATTAGACAGCTGTTACCTCCACTTTTGGAAATGATTCTTCATGCTTACACAGAAGTTGAAAAAGAGCCAGAGGGCGCCTGGGTGGCTCAGTGGGTTAAAGCCTCTGCGTTGGGCTTGGGTCGTGATCCCGAGGTCCTGGGATCGGGCCCCACATCGGGCTCTCTGTTCAGCAGGGAGCCTGTTCCCCCCCACCCCCGCCTGCCTCTCTGCTTACTTGTGATCTCTGTCAAATAAATAAATAAAATCTTGGAAAAAAAAAAAAGAAGTTGAGAAAGAGGAAGGAGCTTAGATATTATGGAACAGGGTAACCCTCTCATTTTACAGTGAAACTGACACCACAGAAATTAGGAGTCTTGCTCAGGCTTTCAGTCTATTAGCTAAGGCACGAATTCTGATCTCCTGAGAGAATAGCTGCATAGTTTGGTTGGAACCCTTGTCTCTTGTCCCCTGCATCATTTCAGTAGCTTCCTTGACCTCCTGGGCTCCCTCCAGTCCATGTAGTTTACCACTGATAGGTTCATCTATCATGTCAAAGCACTGTTATAAAACCTTTAGTAGCTTCTGCCTTCTCCCGATCTAACGAGGTCTTTGCAGAAGAAATTCAACCCCTCCCTCCCAAGATAATAGCTAACCTTTAAGACTATTTCCCAGTGAAAAACCTCTCTTCTAGCCTTACTGTTTTATAAACAGTTTCTAGAGTTGTTTCATCACATACAACACACATGCACACACACACACACACTTTTTACTCCTATTCCCTCACTGTTAATAAGCATGCTTATTATACCCTGCTTTTTTTGAAAGACAAATCTTCATCTTTCAGTATCTAGATCAAACCTCACCTTAACATAAAGCTTTCCCCAATCACATAATTCCTCTTACTTTTCCATTCCATCCCCCACACCATATTTGCATATTAAACTTCCAATTGCAGATTTTGGGTCAGTAATGTAAAAATTGTGAAACTAAAACAGAATTTGAAGTCAAGTTGGTACAGATCAATATACCGTATGTCAGTGAAAAGAATAAAAATGTTGTATTTGTTTTTAGTTTTCAGTGTCCTGTATTTAACTTAAAACTTCCTCCCATATAGCTTTAATCCTTACAATGGAAGCCTCCAGGTTTTGTTGGCTAGTTAGCAAGATGAAATATTAAGTCTTGCCTGCTCATATTTGGTGCTATTCTTTTTATTGGCTATAGGGTTGACTCTCTTTATTTCCACTTTATTATTTTTAAGCTTAAGTAGGATGTTTATCTTATAATTCCCTGCTGTTAAACTTTCAGGAAAATAATTCTAAGAAAGGGGCACCTGGGTGGCTCAGTGGGTTAAAGCCTCTGCCTTCAGCTCAGGTCATGATCCCAGGGTTCTGGGATGGAGCCCCGCATCGGACTCCCTGCTCAGCGGGGAGCCTGCTTCTCCCTCTCTCTTTGCCTGCCTCTCTGCCTACTTGTGATCTCTGTCTGTGAAATAAATAAATAAAATCTTAAAAAAAAAAATTCTAAGAAAAAAATCAGGAGAGTAAAACCTATAATCCATGATTGGTGAAAAAAATCGGAGTATATTCTTTGGTCTAACAATTTTTGCATTTCTTTATGCTGATAATTGTGACCTTTTAGATATAACTGGAATATATTCATAGGCTCTTTGCCAAACAAACAAACAAACAAACAGACAAACAAAAAGCAACATAGCTATTTTCTTCAAACTTAACATTTCTCAAAATTCTGTAATTTCAGGAATATTGATTATTTAACAATAATCAAAACTTAAAAGTAAGAAAGGTATGTTATAAGGATTTCTGGGTAAATCTTCATCATTCCAGGAATTTAAAAAAATGTTAATTTTTTTTAATGAAAGCCGTCTTATGTAGAATAAAATGTAGCAAGCTACACATGGTTCTGATGAAAACTGGAAACTAACTTTTCCTTTTTCCTTCTTATAAAATGGAAGAACATATAACTAAAATGTTTAGAGAATAGTCTAGGTCAATAGAAAATACATTTTTTGTTTACATATATTTGGTCTAATCATCTTTGGAAATATAAATGTGTACAGACTGTAAACTCATAAAAGAAGAGACGATGCCTATCTTGTCTTTAATTTTACTGCAGTGGAAAGAGCAGAATCTAGGGTATAGTAAGTATAAAATAAGCATTTATTGGATCTCTGAATGAATGAATACATGAATATATGCATACTGTTATCAGTTATTATGCCATTTCCTCGATATTAGCACACCTAGCTCAAATACAGAAAACCAGTCCTGAATTATCAGTCAACAGTTAAGTGAGCACGGGCATGCTACTTCACATCTGGGAGACTTACTTTACTAACTTGCAAAATGAGGTGAGAGTCTCGTCTGCTCACTGAAAAGGGTGCTTTTGAGGACTGAGCGTAAGTATTATGCCAAAGGATCTTGCCAAACTGTGAAGTCCTAAAAAAATGTATAAAAATGTATTTTAACAGCATGGGTTATTTGAAAAAAATTAAATTCATACTCAAGTCACTTACCTGATTTATAAAAAATTGGCAAGTAGAAAAAACAGAATATACATACACAGGAGGCTTTTACACAGGGTTTACTGTTGAGATTTTCATACGGGGTTATCCTTGCACAACTGTCAAAGCAGATCATGCAGAAATTTAAAGATACAGAATATTTACTTAAGAGAACAAGGCCTAAAGAGATGATGCTAATTTTGATTAATTTCTGCATTCATAAATGGCTGGCAAAGTAGGAGGGACCAGTGAAATGGCCCCATTATACAGCTTTGTGGGCTTTCTATTGCCCATTATTGTACTTTCTGGTAACTGATTTGCAAAGTGTGCTTTTAATGTTTTGTTTAAAAATTCATTTTAAGAAGATTAGGAATGTAGAACATTTCTTGGAACAACTATTGGCAATGTTTAGTAGAGGAAAAAAACTATCCAATCTCCATTTGCATACTATAAAAGAATGATTTATTACTAGCAGTATTTTGTTGCCTTGTAGAGATAACCTCTTTTTACATTTCAAACTATATGGGAGATGCTTCTATTCTATTCTCCCATTTAATAAGAAAAAATTATGTTTGGAAAAGAACATTAGTAAGACGAGCTTCGTTCATCCTGCAAATATTTACTTATAACTATGTGCTAGGCATTATGCAAGGCACTAGAAAAAATTTTCCTAATATTTTGCACTAACACATGTAATTTTACTCTATTTTCAGTGTAGACTTACAGAAACGATTCTGAAGATCCCCAGGGAAAAGTTTCTAATCTGTCTTTAGATCCTCAGAGCCGGGCTTACAGTAGGTATGGCACATAGTAAGAACTTAAATGCTCAGTAAAGGAACATTAGTAAATGAACAGATGAGAATAGATAAACTAGTCTGGAAACCAGAGCCTTAAAACCTTACTGTGGATTCTACCTTCATTTCTGCTCTGCATGTTCACTGTCTTTGCCTTACTTCATTTTCTCACCCACAGTTACTGCAGTAACTTTAAAAATGATCTCTTGGCTTCTGATCTCACCTCCTCCCTACTACATCTTCCAAAATGCTGTCAGAATCTAAAATATAAATCTGATCATTTCACTCATCAGCAGCATTATTCAGTCTTCTCCCCTGAGCATTCCTAATGGTGGATTAGGATATCTATAAATCTCTGAAGATCAGGATTCAAGGGGTTTGTCTAAGTGGCCAGTCACAGCCATATTTTTTTTGAAATTTAATTTTACCTTAAAATGTGTGCATTGTCTGTGTTCTTCTTCATAACATGCTTAAACCTGTTTTAATTTCAAATTTTTCTTTTCCTTTAAATTGTGAAATAAAATGGACACTTCTGGAAAATACACTATGCAGATTGTGTTGATTTCTTGCACTCTGATACGTATCTTTGCTGCTCTTGTCTGCCAGCACCCAAGGGTACATGCATGTCGGTATGAGAAAGCCTGAAGAAAAAGTTCAGTTCTTTAAGAAATAAGGTCCTTCATGGGCAGAATCCTGGAAAAATTTTTGGCCTCACTCTTTGTGACTTCCCATCCTTAACTTTAACTGCTGTTTTACCAAATCATTTACAGCCCTCAGAATGTGCTGTGTTTCTTACAAACTTCTGCACCTTTGCAAACATTGTTTCCTCCACACAGAATGCCTACTCCTTGACCCAATTAATATATTCCTCATCCTCAAAAATCCCAGATTAAATTTTTCCTCATCTTGACGATCTTGTCCATCTATCCCAGGATAGTGCAAAAGATAGTCCTGTTTCCATAACATTTTGTGTATTCCCAGCGTTTATCATGTTATAATAATCTTTTTGGGCAAGGCTTTATTATTTAACATTTTACTTAGTGCCTGGTGTCTTAGGATAATAACATTTAAAAATTTGTAATTACTTTAATCAAAAGAACTTGAGAAATAGGATAATTATCTAATTTGAGGGCCACAGCTTTAGAAATATTTTCAATTGTTTTGGGGTAATTTGAGACAAAACTGTTTAATAGTTAGCATCTTTAAAATACCATAGAATAGTAAATCAGCCTCTGCTTTTTAGAATGCAGACTTCAGTCTTCAAATTACCATTTTTAGCAACCAAGTAGATTTCTCGCTTCCTAGATGCTTAATATTATGATTATTACATGGAAGAATTTAGTCTTTCCCATTATAAAACTAGATTTGTGACTTAAACCTATCATATGGTGACCATCGCTCTCTTATTGGTTCATTCCAAAGAGATGAAAAATTACAAGATCTAAAAAAAGCTCACCATTAAAAATAAGTATCTGGATTATAATATGAATATGATTGGATGGTGCCTCATTTAGAAAGCCTCTGGCTTTGACAAGAGAAAAATTGAATGTTTCTAAGTGTATTGAAATTATAGTCACTGCAGCCTAAACTTGTCTTTCAGGCAGATAATTGCTTTTCATGCATCTTAGAGGTGAGTATAAATTGAAATTTCAAGTACTGATTATAGATGATGCCCATTCCCTGAAAATTGAAACTGAGAAGAAGGTTGTTAGAAAATCCCCTATGTCCACCTTACAATGTTAGGATGCCTTGACACAAAACAAAATGTTTGGCTTGTATTTATTTATTTATTTTTTACTCTTGGGTCTTTAGTTAAGAAAAAATGTGTTGGAGAAAATTTCATTACACAGAAGAAATTTATTCTTGAATCTACCCACATGGATTGGAGTGGACTTCTGAAAATCCATCCAGGTAAAAGTACATTTCATAGACCTTCCTGACTACCATATTCTAAGAGAAAAATGAATTTCATAATTACCAGGGGAAATCACCTATTTGGCACCCCATATGATCTGGTGTGGATTATGGTTTTTCAAAAAAAAAATGGCTAGAATAATTTTTAGTACCTAATAAATGACTTACAAATGTTCCCAACATATGTACTTAGACCATGCACAATAATTGACTTTCTTTTTGGTTTAGTAAAAAATACAGCCCTTAATTAGGGTGAAACATTCACTTTGAGGAAAGGTTCTATGTTTAAAAACCCTGCCTGATAACTCCTTCATCCCTCAGTCTTCACCCACCACCCAATATGAACACTGTCTTTTATTTAAGTTGCCGTGAGTGATGTGACCAAATGATGGCCTTAAGAACATTTACAGTTAGACTGAACCCTTGAGATCAAAAGAAACAGAAGAATCGTGCTTATATCGATGAGCAAACATTAGCATGTTGAACTTATAATAGACAATATTCCTTCTGGTGAAATATTAGCCCAGTTGAAAATATATTTGAGTATTTACATATTTTATAGGATATGTTTCTTCTCAGCTCTGTAATCATGGCCTACTTCCACAGGCCATCCTTAGAAATAAATATTAGTTATGATATGAATTCATGAGATTCATTTTCAACAAAGTAGAATTTATATCCCTAAATAGCAGCTGGCTCTTCAAAGCTGTTACTTTTTGGAGATGAAACTGTTATTAGTAATGTACATGACTTTTTAGAATTGATTTTGGGGTCAAATGATGGCATATGATAAAGTAAGCCTCTTTAAAATCACACATCATTGTAAAAATCAAAATAACAGTAACATTTGGTCACTTGTTAACCAACTTGCTGACTAGCCTTGGCTCTAAATGACTTTGGTCATTTCCTAAAATTGCAATTATCCAAGCAATATATAAAATTTACACCATGGGTAATATTCAAATAAACTTTCCTTAGATCTCTTCTGAAAGGGAACTCTAAAAATGTGAGAGACAATGATTAATCGATGTAAACACAGAATAACTAAAAGTTAAATTAAAATGGGATTCTGAAGGTAATATAATTCTAGCTCACATTTCACTGATGGCAAAACTGAAAACAAAACAAAACAAAACACAAAACAAACCTTGTCTTAGGCTAGACCATTTAGGTAGTAAGCCAAATGTACTTGATATTTGCTTCATTCTCCTCTGCTATACAGGAGCCTTTATAACTAGATATATATATTCTTTACATATTTGGAAAATATCAGTTACTTAGTTTTATATTTATAAAGTGTATATTATTTCTTAAAATAGCCATACATACAATTATTCCAATATACCCTCTACCTTTTGTTTCCAGTTTTTGTCTTTGCCTTAATGAAAATTTAAACACAATTATATTTTATAGCATGTGACTAGAGCAGATTGATTTGACTCCCAGCTTTTCAAATAGAGACCATATGGTGGTTTTAATGGTCAGAATATTGGTGAATACAAATTTGTAAGAAATGGTATTTATATATACTTTCTGGTAGCCAGAGAATGACTAAAACGAATTTATTCTGTAACTATACTCGTTGAACAAATTGTGTTTTAATAATATAATTGATAGAAAGGCTTGGCATAGGGATTTAAAAAGGCACATGCACCCCAATGTTCATAGCAGCAATGTCCACAAAAGCCAAAATATGGAAAGAGCCCAGACGTCTATTGACAGATGAATGGATAAAGATGTGGTATTTATATACAATGAAATATTATTTAGCCATCAAAAAGAATGAAATCTTGCCCTTTGCAATGATGTGAATGGAACTAGAGGGTATTATGATAATTGAAAGTCAGTCAGAGAAAGACAAATACCATGTGATTTCATTTATACGTGGGATTTAAGAAACAAAACAAATGAATATAGGGGAAGGGAAGGAAAAATAAGATGCAAATTGAGAGGGAGGCAAACCATAAGAGATGCTGAACTCTAGGAAACAGACTGAGGGTTGCTGGAGGGGACTGGGGAGGGGGATGGGGTAACTGGATGATGGGCATCAAGGAGGGCACATGATGTAATGAGCACTAGGTGTTATATGCAACTGATGAATCACTAAATTCTACATCTGAAACTAAAAAAAAAAATTAAAAAAGAATGAAGGGTTTGGGAACATAGGTTTGGGAAAATCTTTTCTAGAAAAATTCATTTTTGTGTGTGTGTGGTTTTTTGTTTGTTTTTGTTGTTGCTAGAGAGAGAAAGAGGGAGGTGGAGAGGAGCAAAAGGAGAGGGAGAGAGAAAATCTTAAGCAAGCTCCTCACCCATCATGGAGCCTGATGCAGGGCTAGATTTCACAACCCTGAGATCATGACCTGAACTGAATGAAATCAAGAGTTGGATGTTTAACTGCATCCAAAGGTGAACCCAGGCACCCTGATAAACAGAAAACTTTATTAATAAATTCATTTTCAGGTGAAATTGGTATGTTCTTCCCTAAGATTGTCTCAGTCTACTAAAACTGTTACTGCTTATTGGCAGGAAATAAATGTGTCTGACTCTAAACAGTAGGAATTTATATATAATTAAAAAATATTTGTTGGTTGAACCTTAAGTGATGCATTTCCTGGCAGAGACTCCCTTTATAGAATAACATTGTACAGAAGATGTTCTTAAAATAATGAGTTATTATGTTTACACCAGAATAAAAAATAAGAAACTCATTAAATAACCTATAAATAGCTATTGTTAAATATGGAACTTAAGTCAAAGTTCTTCCTTTATTCTGTAAGTTATTGCACTTTCCTATATAGTTTACAAGAATGAAACATAAGGAGATTTTGACTTTTAAAAATATTAATTTGTTCAATAGGAACATATCGTCACCTAGATAATTTATTGTATATATTTTCATATTTGCTTTTCTTAACTTTCTCAGCTTCTCATTTTTATCTTATGAGTAATCTGAATAGAAAACCAGATACATAGCTCTAAGTTGTATGCTAAATCCCAGAAAAAGTGTTTTAGTCAAAAGTTTTGGTAATAGCTAATAGTCATAAAGAAAGTTCAGAAAATTTATGGAAAAAATTCAATGACTCTTAATCATAGTGGCCCTAGGGAACACTCATATGGACATTCTGAAATCAGGGAAAATAAAGGCTTAGTTATTTTGTGAAAGTATCATTCTGTATATATTTGATTGTGGAATTATTGTGAAATGTAGAAAAATAGAAGGATTTATGTAGACAAAAAAGAAGCACTGATTTAAATTATTTGTTTTACAGTTATTTAGAAAAGTCATGTGGTGACATACTGCATGATGCCTGAAGTGTTATTTTGATCATTACTGCTTGTTGCTGTAAACCAAAACACCTACAGTGATACAATTAATACCTGGTCAATGCAATAAGAATGTATCCACCCTACCACTCTTCACCTGGTAACAAGTCTTGTCTTCTCTGTTCTGCCCACAATCACTGTTTGAATAAGGATCAGTGAAAATACAAAAAAAAAAAAAAAAAAAATACTAGGATGACATTTTGCATAATGGCAGTTCATCAGAAGGGTTGCCTATAAAGAGCATGTTTGGAATCAGAGGTTACAATAAATTTCTGCTTTACTGCTGAAGGTAAATAGGAGTACACCATAGCTTTAGTTCCTATACACAAAATGTCTATGATCAAATTTTTTATTTTGGATAGTGGCATGACCAAACTACTTGAAAACAGTTATGAAGTGTTCTGAAATTGGATTAAATTTCATTTCTGTTCATTGTTGCATAGATTGTTTATATGTAAAAATAAACAAGTTCTATCTAGAGGCAGCCATAAAGACACACCTCTCAGATCGCTGACTGTAGGATGGTAATTGAATCAGGGCCTAGCTGTTGTGCAGTCTGAAATTCATTTTAGTGTTTGCTTTCCATGGGCTTCTCTCAGTCCATAATTGAGTATGGCTATGACATAAAGGCAGGCTTATGGGAAGATATGGGACTCCTGTGACAGTCAGCTTTAGCTAGGAGAAGCCCCATCAGCTTTGCTGAATTTCCCTTAGAAGTGAGCAGTTTTAGACCCTCCTGTCACGGCCCCTCCCTTCTCTTCTTCACTTGGAGTAAGCTTTGCATTGCAAACTGATGGCTCTCAAATTTCCCCTCCTGCCTCCTCATATTGTGTGTGTGTGTGTGATTTCCCTAATACCTTTGTTTCACGTTTAATCCCATTTTGGTGTCTGTTGCTCAGGAAACCTGCGTTAACACATCTTAATCTAAATGCTTCCTTTGATTACATAAATTCTCCCAGTGTAGTTCTTGGATATTTCATCTAACTAGATTAGTTTACATTGTTATACCATATATTTACATTATGGTTTTAAAAAGACACAAGCTAATGTCCACAACATTAAGACTTTCAAAATTTAAGATACAGATGTTGATTGGAAAGGCTTAGCAGTCAGATTACCATGAACTTTACACATCTGTAGTGCTATTTTAATTTTGAAAACATGTGTTCACCCATTTCCATAAACTGATTTCTCCACATGGGATGATCTCCTCCATTTCTTTTCTTTTCTTTTTTTTTTTTTTTAAGATTTTATTTATTTATTTGACAGACAGAGATCACAAGTAGGCAGAGAGGCAGGCAGAGAGAGAGGAGGAAGCAGGCTCCCTGCTGAGCATAGAGCCCAATGCGGGACCCCAGCATCATGACCCAAGCCAAAGGCAGAGGCTTTAACCCACTGAGCCACCTAGGCGCTCCGTGATCTCCTCCATTTCTGTCTTTGAAAACTCCTATACTTCTTTCAATATCCAGTTCTGACCTCAGCAAGAATTAGTAGTTCCTTTACCTAGAATTCCAACACACTGATAAATACTAAGAGAATACTAAAACAGAGTAATCTTTACCCTCTATCAGACAAGGAAAGGACTCATTCCTTTGTAAGTATGGTGTCTTGCTTATGTAAACTCAAAACAAAATTTCTGAAGCTCATAAGGGGAAAGTAGCTGTGTAAAAGGCTAGGCATTTGGAGGGAGAGGTCGAGTGGGAGAAATTTTCTCATTAAAAGTTTAGAAAAGGGAAATATCTACCAATAAATAATGTGAGACAGTAAAAAGTCAATCATGACCTCTATTCTCAGCATAAGGAGCCTGCCATCCATCTTTGTCTCCCCCACCTGCTTTTGATTCTGTTGTGCATTTTTTAATTCTACGAACTTGCTTTAAGTTCAACAAGTATATAGCCAAAATGAACCCTCTCCTCATCACTGCATCCAGCCAACAACTTTCCTTCTGATTTGGCTCTTTCTTCTGGAACATTCATCAGGCATACTCTAGAGCTCATTGCCACCTTTGGCCTTTTCCACTTTGTAAGTTCTTACATCTAGGAAATTACCAGTGAATCCTTCTATAGTTCTACATTGTAATCCATCACTTTCTTTGTGTTATCACAGCTCCCGCCCTGGTTTGGGACCTGGAAATCTCATATCTGCCATCATTTTTCTTCTTCTCTAATGCCTTAACATTTCATTTCCTCACAAAGTAAACCTTCCCAGAGTATCTTTGTGTCCTTTTCCTGCTAAAATTATCCAATGGTTCCCTATTCCTCCCTGAGTAAAACCTAGCCCTCTTAACCTGACATTTATATTTCTAAACTCTGGCTCCAAACTACCCTTCCAAATTTATCTCCCTTATGAATATACCTTATGCCCCTTTAGCTCTGAAATGCTAAACGGTGTTTAAAAATACCTGGCGATCTGGTTACAAGTTTGGATTTCTAGTCCTACCTCTCCTGAGATTGTGGAACAAAAGTTCAAAGGTGGAGTCACTGACTCTCCATCTTGTATATATTTTCCAAGTAACTTTGATGCAGGTGTTCCTTATATCATACCCTGAGAAATACTGTTATATTTTGCCCAAACTAAATAGTTCTCCCTGGTAAGCACTGAGTTTCTTGCTGACTTTTTGGATGTGTCTACATTGTCCTCACACAAAGAAAAACTGTTTTCATTCATTCATTCATTCATTCGCTCACTCAAACACAGCCTACTTCTAATTGTGCTGCAAATGTCTAATCCATTCCACCTTCATAAACACAAGAGTCCCTATTTTCTTTCCATAAACATTTGCTCAGGCAATTTAAACAAATGTTTCATGTTTCACACCTGGTGATACTTGTTACTTAGTTATGGTTGTATGCAACCATTAAAAAAAAAAAGCCTTGAGAAATTGCCTTTGGCAAATCCTTCAGCTATCTAGAAAACCTATCTGATTCCTGTATACAGGGCTTTAAATAGATCTGGAAACTAATACTATTTTTTTTAAAGATTTTAAAGTAATCTCTACACCCAACATGGGGCCCAAACTCACAACCTTGAGATCAAGTTGCACACTCCACCTACTGAACCAGCCAGGCACCCCTAATACTATCTTAATACAAAGTTGTCTTACACAGTTTGTAAGTTTGATATTTTAAAATTCTACTTTTTACTATCAAATGTGTATAGTGAGAGGTCATGCAAGAAATTAAACAGTGTACCCAGGTGTGAGTATCAAGGATCTCTTAACAGTTCTGAGATACAGTCCATTACAATATTTGGCAAAAAATGTTTTTGGAATGCCTATTGATTGGACACACTGAAGTAAAATATTTGCTCAAAATGGTTAATCGGCAAGTACTGTAAACGGAAGAAGCCATCTGTGAGCCTGGATGCTCATTTCTGCCTTTGTAATTTCTCCAGTTTGAAGAACATCTGGAGGAGGCTGACAGTTATTATCTGAAACATTCTTTTCTTTTAACACCAATACTCTTAACATATTTCCTAAACTTCTTTTCTAATAGAAAACATCCTCACCTGCCCCAAATCTGAGCTATCACAAAAAACAATTTTCTTCCTGATATCCTCATTTGGCATCTGCTCTCTAAATGCACATGTGGTGAAAAGGCACCACCAATGACCCAAGAGAGCAGTAAAAACTTACCCCCCAAAACGATAACCTTGTTTGACTTGCTCTCCATTTCAAGGTGTGAACCAAGGGTTGCTCCAAAATGAGTAGCTTCTGCAATAATTATGGAAATAAAGTTTCTGCGTGTGGCTTCATGTGTGTATGAAATAGAGTTGAGTGGTTTCGGAGTGTATAAAAATAAAACAAAGGGAGAAATAACTTATAATAACATTATGACATTTTCCTTCCAAATTCTTTATTTAGTCATATTTAAATTATAGCCCCAGCAGTTTAAACTGTGAATTCTTAGATCAATATGAAACTACATAAAGAGAAAAAAAATCAATCTTTGCAACAACACCGATTTTCTCTTGTCTTTGCTTAGCATCATTAATGGTGTAAGATATTGATTCTGCTTTAAAAATAACAGTTCTACAGACAGTTTCCTAGGGTTGAGATCACTGTTCATTTTAATTTTCTTTAAAGCTGATTTTGCAATCAATGTTCACTACACAAAGACGATGTTCTAGGAAACAAATGAAATTGGGTATTTCTACCTTGTCACATTTTTTTTTATCCTCTTCCTTAAAGATAATCATGGAAGTATTTAAGTGAAAGAGAATGATAGCCTAAATGTTTGAAAATAACTTGTAGTCTTGAAGGTCTATGCTAGGCCTAAAATTTTCATTTGAAAATATTAGTAGATAATTCTTTTTTATAATTAATAAATCAGTTAGACATACTATCTTTCACTTGACGTGAGTTTTTACACTGAACTAACATTTCTGGTCCAGGTTCTTTGTCATCTTAAAATGTATCCTATTATAGACAGGAGGGCAGGATAAGATACTTTCTTGTCTACCATTCAGTCTTTCCTGAAGTTTCCAGACCATGGAAACCACTGCCAACCCATCCATGTCTTATGGAGAACTGCTCTCCAGCTAGGAGTGAATCTCCATTTGGGATCTTTCTGTATACCTTTTGCTTTTCTCTCTTCCTAAATCAAGACCTTCCACATTACAATTTTTATTCCTTGTTGGTAGAAGATAAAAATATTGGATAACTTTCTAATCTGTGCAACTATTTGCAACTCCAAGTAATCATTGGAAAATGGCCATAGGTAAGGATATCAGAACATGGTAAAATAAAATAAAACAGGTTAAGTTATACACTAGTTGAGCTTGCTTGTACTATAGAGCATTCATTAGTTTCCTGATACTAAATGTCTAGTCAGATGTTGCTCCTGGTCTGACAACAGTGTAATTCTGCAATACGCTCTGTGATTGCTTTATGATGTCCCCTCCCCAGGTTAGCCTGCTGCTACAGTTAATGTTCATTTTTAAAGCTTTGTCAAAGGGGTATATTTACACCATTTTAAAAACGAAGTGCCCTGAAAATATTGAGGGGTTTACACTGTATGTTAATAGTTTAGAGACCTAAAGTAGTTGCTGATGATATTAAAAAAAAAAAAAGTAACTTTCATGCAGTCACTATGGAAAACAATGTGGAGGTTCCTCTAAATATTAAAACTAGAACTATCAAATGATCCAGCAATTCCATTATTGGGTATCTATTCAAAGAAAATGAAAGCATTAATTCGAAAAGATATGTGAATCCCTATGTTCACTACAGCATTATTTATCATAGCCAAGATACAGAAATAGCCTAAATGTCCACAGATAAAAGAATAGATAAAGAAGATGTGATATAAACACACACACACACACACACCATGGAATATTACTTAGCTATAAAAAGAAGGAAATATTGCCTTTTGCGAAAATATGGGTGCACTTTAAAGGTATCATCATTATAAGTTGAATGAGACAGACAAAGAAGAAAAAAAAATTAAAAAGAAATACAAAGAAGGACAAATGCCACAATTTCACTTATACATAGAATCTAAAAAATAAAACAAAACAAACAAACAAAACAAAACCCAGACTCACAGATACAGAAAACGGATTGGTGGTTGTCAAAGGGGATGGAGGAGAAGGTGAAGTGGGTGAAGGGGATCAAGAAGTGCAAACTTGGGGCACTTGGGTGGCTCAATGGGTTACACCTCTGCCTTCTGCCCAGGTCATGATCTCAGGGTCCTGGGATCGAGCCCCACATCAGGCTCTCTGCTCAGCGGGGAGCCTGCTTCCCCCTCTCTCTGTGCCTGCCTCTCTGCCTACCTGTGATCTCTCTCTCTCTGTCAAATAAATCTTTAAAAAAAAAAAAAAAAGAAATGCAAACTTTTATCCGTAAAATAAATAAGTCATGGGGATCTAATGTACAGGATGGCAAATATAGTCCATAATACTGAATTAACTTTGGTGACAGATAACTACACTTATTGTGGTGATCATTTCACAATACATACAGATGTCAAATTATTATGCTGTACACCTGAATATATATAAATATAATATGGCATCCTAATTGCCTCTATTTTTAAAAAGTAACTTTCAAAGCATAAAATGATTTCATTTTTATAGATTTCACTTATAATTCAGCACTAAATATAACCTGAATCAATATAAAAAGGGAGCTGGTTATTATAGATTGCCTTTTACAAACTTTACTTAGTATGGTCCATTATATATGGCCAAGATTATGGCAGTGATATGTTTCATTTACTAATAAAAAGAATATTATGATAGAAAAATGAATCACCAATAAAAAATCCTTTTAGGGCAAATGTACAATAGCTTATGTTTGAAAGGAAAAAAATCCTGAGCCTTTTTTTGATCTCACTAGCATGCAACTCTCTAGACAGAAACCACTTAATAAGTAAGAACATTTTATAATGAAATTTATTTATATTTTAATAATCTAGAAGTAGTCCAAGATTATTCTTAGACTAATTCTTATTTTATTTTGTAGTAAAAAGAAAATCTTATAATGGAGTGTGCATATATATATATATATATATATATATATATATATAATAAGTTACAGCCTGCACTCAAACTCAGAGCTTATGTTTGTAAGCTATTTACATATTTACATATTAAAGAATACCACATATTATAAAAAAGAATGAATGATGGATGAAGGTGAATTGTTTCTAGGAAAACAAAACAAAACTTCCTTCTATTATGAAAAATATCTATAATTCATTGTTCAAAATGTCCCAATTCTGTGGGTGTTATATATCTTGATACTTGGACCAAATTAGGTTTTTTATTCTTATTTTTTTAATTTTTAAATTTTTTTTAAAGATTTTACTTATTTGACAAAGAGAGACACAGTGAGAGAGGGAACACAAGCAGAGGGAAGGGGAGAAGGAGAAGCAGGCTTCCCACCAAACAGGGAGCCAGAGGCGGGATTTGATCCCAGGACCCTGGTCATGACCTGAGCCGAAAGCAGATGCTTAAAGACTGAGCCACCCAGGTGCCCCCAAAATTAGGCTTTACTTTTTTTCTCCTTTTTTCTTGGTCCAATAGTTATTTTTTGAGATCCCATACTTGAAAATAATTTTTGCTGGATTATATTCACTGAATTCATTTACATTACAAAAATAATACATGTTCACTTTAGAATGGGAACTACTTTCTCTGTCTCAGAGAATCCTCCTTCATTTTTAAAATATTTATTGACAGCCCACCATGTGCAGGGTATTCTGCTAAATTCTATGGATTAAAAAATAATAATAATAACATAAAAAATAAATGGTTATTACAGTAAGAAACGTATAGTCTAGTGGTGAAGTTGGACAGTTGATGAGGAAATTAAAAATCTGTGTGGCAAAGGCCATACTGGGGGAAAGGTCAACAGAAATATTAACCTTGTCTTGAGCTCAAGGAAGAATTCCTGGAGAAAGTAACATATACTCTGCAAGATCTGCAACCATGAGGTAATTAATTTTTCTCCAAGTCTCTTCCCACAGACATGTATATTAAAGCAATACATTTATTTAATTATATTTTACCATATTTGCATTATATTGCAGTAAATGTGGTTTTTATAAAAAGAAAAAATCTCCCTTTCCCCAATTTTGCCTCTGCAAAGTGTTTCCTACAGTGCTCCTTGACTTTTTAAAAGGCATTGGAATATTCGTATATCTCACACTACTGATTATAAGAAGTCAATTTGGGGGAAAAAAACAGGATTAGAAAGACAAATCCAATCTAGAGAATAAATCTGTTGGGGAAAAAAATCACAAAATAACTTTTTATATTATCTTTTTTTTCTATTTTCTAAGTTCACTAAGAAAGTGTCCATTTCTTCAGTCCAAAGACTACTATTTAATACACACAGGTCATAGCTAAGAAGTGATTTAATGGTGCTCCTTTAAGAATGAAGCAAACAACAAAATGCTGTCAATGTCAAAGACACGGGGATAAAACCAATACATGAGTTGCAATGTTTTACCACCTAGGTATTTTTTGCTTCCCTTACTGTTGGTCAAAATGAACCATTTTACGGACTATTATTAAGGTGAAGGATTTAGGGAACCTAAATTAAAAAAAAAAAAAAAAAAGGAGCTTATTTCATACCACAGATATTTTCTAACACATTTTAGATTTGAACTGAGCCTCTTAATCTGTGATGTAACTTGTCTCAACTACCAACCGATTTCTAATATAAAAATCATAATAACTCAACATCATAAATTTGGCTTAATTTAAGTACACATATAAAATGACATCTATAATAACTTTGTTCTTCTTCTTATTATTTTTTAAAGATTTTATTTATTTATTTGACAGAGAGAAATCACAAGTAAGCAGAGAGGCAGGCAGAGAGAGAGGGGGAAGCAGGCTCCCTGCTGAGCAGAAAGCCCGATGTGGGGCTCGAACCCAGGACCTGGGATCATGACCTGAGCTGAAGGCAGCGGCTTAACCCACTGAGCCACCCAGGCGCCCCTGTTCTTATTATTTTAAAATAATAAGACCTGAACTCTCTAAAACAGTAATAGGGCAAGAACTACTTGAAATGCTTTTCCTAAACTCACTTGGTCCTCATAAGGAATATATAAGGTAACTTCAATTATTCCCTCTTTTTTGTAGAAGAGAAAACTAAAGCATAGAGAGGTTAAGTAACTTACTCAAGATCACACAGTCTGTAAATGGCAAAGTCAGGATTCAAACACAGTCAGCCTGACTCCAGCACTGGTGTTCCTAACAACTGTATCGGCACCTTGACACATAGATGCCTTGTTATTTGTTTTCAAATATCACTCTACTGATGATGGTCCTCCTCTATCTCCGTGTGTGACTCAGAAGTTATGCTATTACCAAGTCCTACCCACGCTACATGCAAAAATTAATATTTTAGCTGTAGTTTTACTTATGTGTCATTGATTAAGGCAATGCTTCTAAGACCCATGTTCTCTTTAGTACCCTTTCTCCAACTAAACTACCCAATTAAATCCGTTGCCATGCTTACCTGGCAGGGGGATATGGGCTTCTGCTGTTTCCCCAGCAGTTCACAGTGATGTTCTTTTCTTTGAAGCCCTGCTCTGCTGTGCATTTCCTTTGCCCTTCCTACTTGAAGTGCCTCATTCAGCAGCTGTTTGAGGGTCTTGTTATCGGCCATTCTGCTCATCTAGCTATGCTAGTTGAAAAAGTGTAGTAGCAGGCCCCATTGTCTCAATCGCCGTGGAGTACTTGATTGTGGGACTGATTTTCTAAATTGAGTCCGAAATATAGGCTTTCGTTTGGGGAGGAACTCTGTACCACACTGACACTGCAGCCTCCTTCCAAGACTACCCAGCTGTGTGTTATAATTCATGCTATGGCTCTTAAGCTCAGTGACCCATACCATCTTGGTGTCCAACTATAAAATATGCCATGAGTATTTTCTTATAAATCATAAGACAATGGAAATTGTGAATAATTTGCTTTTATGTATTATACCAGATTTCAATATTATTATCATAGTTTTCCTAATAGAACATCAAATGCATGGGGTAATTACAGCTAGCTGGCCAGTAATTATGTTTAACACTTCATCTGCCCATTCAAATGTACTGCTCCTATGAGTCAAAGTAGAGAAATATGAAGTGCTTTTCCATTTGTGGGTCAGTGAATGGGGTGAGACCAGCTGCAGGCCCTGGTGTAACAGAACTAGCCTCCCAGCAAGTAGATTGCTTGGAACTTCAACCCAAAATATGTGATATAATCTAATGAAGTCTAAATTTATGCTTGATGTACACTTAATGATCATATTAAACAAAAGCTGAAAAGGACTCTGAAGACTCTTTACTGAAGACTCTGAAGATGTCTGCTTGCTACTCTTTAGTGTTGATGTTCACTTCCGTTTTGTCCAAGAGAGTCCTTTGTCACATGTCCAATGCCTCTAGCAGACTGTGGGGTATATCTGAACTTCATGTCAATCAAAAAACCTATGCTGGCTCTGCAACTCAGTCTAGACTTTTTTTAAGACCTTTCCAATGTGTCTATGCAGAACTTCCTGGAATCCTCTTTTGAATCTTCTAACATTCGAATTGAAGGAATTGCTTTCATATCCTCTGTACATCCATAATTCTGGCTGTATAAAATATATTGAAAGATAAAAGATCTCTCAGAAAACCCAACTTCACCCCATGGGTCATGAAGAATGAGTCAACTCCAGGGCATCGTACCTTTGGTTATAGAATAGGGACTTCTCGATCATGATATTTGAAAATGGTATTCTTCAGGCAGTAAGGATTGCACTGTGCTGCTAAACTTACATAATCGTTTTTCTTTAAAAGACAGAGCAAATTAAAAAAAAGTATGATAATAAATTCCAAAATCCCCACAGAAATGTAAAATGCATCACTGAAAATTTTCCTCCCTCTAAAACGATAATAGCTTCAATGGGCCATTATCGTCTGAGGTAAAGCGAATGAGACACTACCTGTCAATGAGTGTTTAGGGATTAGTAACATTAATACATGGCATACATCACTGAAGCAACATATCATAACATCCCATTTGTGACAGCAACTGTCTGAGGCATAAATGTTTACTTAGGGAATCGCTGATGTATGTGTCATTACCACGTTAGCAGAACCTGATATTATGTTTCTGTGTGATTGATGACTTCTTACTCCCTGAACTCACGTTGACTCTTTGGGCCTGGATTGTTGGCCCTATAAATTGTTACGGCTCTATCTGAACTGTTCTAGTACACTGTATGAAATTGGTTTTTGAGTTAATTATACATAATGGGCATCCAGAAATAGAGATATGAGCCATTCCAAGTTAGGGTGTAGTTAGGGTGAACTGCTATGTAATTTGAGTTCCTACATGACATAAATATATATGTAATTAATTATTTTAACCTGGAGTGGATAATTCTAGCATGCATCATAGCCTATAGAGAAAATGTGTATGGTGTCCCATAAAATGGATGTGATGAACACAACAAAGTACCTAAGAACAAGAGTGGTAAACAGCCTTCACCACCACTTCCAACTCAATCTAAAGCACCATGCTGTGAGTAACTCAGAAGGCAGGTGCTCCCTCAAAAGAGACTGAAAAGTTTAACTCAGGGAAGGTGGGGGGGTGGTAACAATAGCACACACGGTATTTGCTAACTTGCCTTGAAACCTGTTTGTAAAAAAGTCATGCATTATTTGTTTACTACCTCTATTCATTAAATATACAGAATATAATTTGGAATAGCTAATTGTTCATTCGTGAGAAACAATGACACCGTTTACATCCGTGTAGGCTCAAGATGGGAACTGAAAAGTCAGCAGAACTGTATTTGCTTTTCTCCCAATCTGCTGCTACATTACAATAATCATGAACATTTTGAATGCTGCTAGGTTCTTTCTCTAGTGGCCCTGGGATATACAATTTACAGCAATCATATCAAGGAAAATGTAAAACAGAAATCAAACAATGTTAATATTGGCGATGAGGCTTGAGTTTCACTAGGTCCTGTGCTAACTATGTATCTAAATGTTGCCATCATTTAATCCCATCAAAATTCATGCATGGTAACTATTATTATCCACATTTACATATGAGAGGGTAAGCCTAACAGAGGTAAGGTGACTTCTACAAGTTTCATAGTTAGTGTGTTGGAGCTGAACTTGAACTGAGGGCTACCTGACTTCAAATCTGTGTTCTTCCTACTTTGCTTTGATTGGATAAGGAATAAGAAATTTAGGGATATTTAATCCTCATTAGCCTATGTTTTAAACTAAAACATTGATTTTGCTTCAGGAAGTGAAGAACCAGAATGATTCAGTGAGATCTACAGCTTTTGCAAGTCTCTCAAAAGAAAAAGCAACTCCAGGCCAGGACGCTGGGAAAAAATGCCAGCTCTGATTCCCCTTCTTTATCCTAAGTGTTGCAGCTCCTTGGTATTTATATCAGGACTTAACTTATGGGGCTTGTTTAATTTAATTCAAACCTTCCTCCCCAAAGTACTTTCGTGCTTATTTTTGTGTACTTATTAGGGATCTTTATGCTGAAAAATGAAAGGTAGGGCTTACCTTCAGGCAAATTTGGTTGAAAAACTCAAATGACAACACCAATGACCTGATTTCTCACACTCTCTTTGCAATACATTGGGAATATCACCCTCAGGCTCCAAATGATGCCCTCCCTATCCCTGCCACATTCGGTCCCTGGGCTTTCCAATTGCTGATCTGAACACCTCATATTCTCACACCACACCATCCAAGGAAAGGAAATGATCCCTTCTGGTAGAACAGAGGAACAACTTTTAAAAAAAATTTTTTATTTTATTTTTCTGTCCCAGAAAAACATCTTATATGTCATTGGCTTTGATTGGACTATGTGCCCTAAACCAGTCAACGTCACTACATTGACAGGTAACCAGTGACATTTGGACTATCCAGTGGCAGAAAGAAAAATTTTAATTTGCACACCTAAGCAGTTTACTTGGACCTACACACTAACAGTTTGCCATTCTAACTGATCCTCATTGTAACTAATTCCCATACCATAACATCAGCTGAATTTTTTCAGTTTGCAAATTCAACAGGAAAAAGTGACTCCTGAACCTTTAACACAAATACCTGTTAGTCTGGTGTTTGGAGCTAAGCTTTCTCTCAATGGCCAATTTTTTTTTGTTTTTAGAGACTTTATTTATTTATTTGACAGACAGAGATTACAACTAGGGAGAGAGCCAGGCAGAGAGAGAGGGGGAAGCAGGCTCCCTGCTGAGCAGAGAGCCTGATGCAGGGCTCGATCCCAAGACCCTGGGACCATGACCTGAGCCGAAGGCAGAGGCCTTAACCCACTAAGCCCCCAGGCGCCCCCAATTTTGTTTTCTAAATACTTTTATTAAAAACAAACAGAACTTTCTCATCCCACTCCCAGTTTTCTATCTGGAAAGGAACCTTTGAAGTAATCAAAACTCTTCACTAGCGACATGAATTTTTAATCAATTATGGGGGGTTGTTACGAGGCAATCAAATTTAAAATATAACCTACTAGCAGCAAACTTGATTTTTAGAGGTCTAGCTCTAAGTCATTTTTGGAATGCTTAGTTAAAACCTTGCCTCAAGGGGTGCCTGGGTGGCTCAGTCGTTAAGCGGCTGCCTTTGGCTCAGGTCATGATCCCAGGGTCCTGGGATTGAGCCCTACATCTGGATCCCTGCTCAGGGAAGCCTGCTTCTCCCTCTCCTACTCCCCCTGCTTATATTTTTTCTCTCACTGTCTCTCTCTCTCTGTCAAATAAATAAATAAAATCTTAAAAAAAAAAAAAAAAAAGAAACTTGCCTCAAATGGGAAGTCTGATATTTTTTTCTTAAGCTATGTCAGATGACTTTTGTTTTGTTTCACTTAGATATAGTTGAAAGGAGCAGATAATCATAGCAAGACCTCATTACCATCTCTACCACCTGCTCACTCATGAATAATTTAAACTAGGCCAGCTATTCAAGGCCTATTTTTTCCCCTCTTTTTTCATAAAATACATTATGTTGTAATGCTCCAGAAAATGTAATTTACTTTCCAAAATAAAGAAACTCAACTAAATTTGAAAAAAAAAAAAAATAAACTCAACTAAAATTGAAAAAAAATTTTAAAAAAGACAGTAAAAAAATCTATGAAGATACTAGTTTATTATATCTAATAGTTTATGGATAATATACCAGCACTGATTAATAAAACCTGATCAGGGAAACTTTAGTAGTCATTACTCAACTCATTTAACTAACTGGCAAAGATATATTGCTTGAAAACTGGCACCTCATGGAGAAAAAAAAATGTAAGTAAGGAACATAGATACATGACCTTTGTTCTAATTATCAAATTAAACTCTCTTTTTTGGTCATGATTAAACTATTTTAAATATCTTGTGATCCACAAACACTATAAATTTAATGAGAAAGGGAAAAATAATAAACTTGTATAAGATCCATATGGAGAGAAAGAAAATGTTTCTAAGTATTTTCCTTAGAAAACTAGTTCCCTTAGTATTGATTGCTTATGAGCTTTAAATATATTTCTGCATGGAATGAGTCTTCACCTGCTCACTCAAACTTAGCTTATTTACTATCATCTAAGTCAGCGGTCAGGAAGCCATGAGCTATCGGTTGTCCACTTATTTCTTTTTAATAAAGTTTTATTGGAACACAGTCAGGCTTAATTTGTTTATATTATGGCTCCTTTCTTTTCCCACCATCAGAATTAAATGGTTGTGACAGAAACTAAATGGCTTGCAATCCTAAAATATTAACTCTCATGCTAATTAAGAAAATTTTGCAAACAAAAAAGAAAATAAGAGAAAAAAGAAGTTTGCAGACACTTGGTCTAACTTCCCTCCAAAAACTTAATATACAAAAAGCTCTTCCTTTGAAAATATATTTCATTTATGAGCCTTCTTGACATATCAATTTGAGAAGAATGATATTAGGGTATTATCCACTTTTTACAATGTAATTTTTTTTTAATTCCTGTGCAATTAACATACAGTGTTATATTTGTTTCAGGTGCACTCTATGTTGATTCAACAATTCCATATATTACTTAGTGCTCATCAAGATAAGCGTACTCTTGGGGATGGTACTTATTTCACTTATTTCACACATCCTCCCACCCGCCTCCCTTCTGGTAACCATGTTTGTTCTCTATAGTTAAGAGTTCGCTTCCTAGTTTGTCTCTCTCTCTCTCTTTTTTTAACCAAACTTTCTTTTGTTTCTTTAATTCCATATATAAAGTGAAATAATATAGTATTTGTCTTTGGCTTATTTCATTTAGCTTTAGACTCTCTAGAATCATCCATGTTGTTGTAAATGGCCAGATTTCATTCTTTTTTATGGCCAAGTAATATTCCATTGTGTGTTTGTACACACACAGCTTATATTTTGGATACTTATACTTTATTGGATATGTCATTTGCAAATATCTTCTCCCAGTCAGTAGGTTGTCTTTTAGTTTTATTCGTTTTTCCTTTGCTCTGCAGACAATTTTAATTTTGATGTAGTCCCAACAGTTTCTTTCTGCTTTTTGTTTCTCTTCCTTCATAAGACATATCTAAAAAGATGTAGCTATGGCTAATGTCAGAGAAATTGCTGTCTGTGCTTCCTTTTAGGCCTTTTATGATTTCAGGTCTCACATTTAGGTCTTTAATCCATTTTGAGTTTGCTTTTCCAGTTTCATTATTTTGCAAGTAGCTGTCCAGTTTTCCCAACACCATTTGTGTTGGGAAAGAGACTGTCTTTTTCCCATTGCATATTCTTGCTTCCTTTGTTGAAGATTAACTGAGCACGTACTTGTGGGTTTATATCTGAGCTTTTTATTCTGGTCTATTGATCTATGTGTCTATTTTTGTGCTGGAATCCTACCGTTTTGATTACTACAGCTTTGTAATATAACTTGAAGTCTCAAATTTTAACATCTCTGGTTTTGTTTTTCTTCTTCAAGATTGCCCTGGCTATTTGTGGTCTTCTGTGGTTCCATACAAATTTTAGGACTGTTTGACTGGTTTTACGAAAAAATGCTGTTGGTATTTTGACAGGGATACATTAAATATGTAAACTGCTTTGAGTAGTATAGACATTTTAACACTATTTGTTCTCCCAATCCATGAGATAGAATGTATTTCCATTTCTTTGTGTTGTCTTCAATTTCTTTTATCAATATTTTACAGTTTTCAGAGTACAGGTCTTTCACGTCTTTAGTTAAGTTTATCCCTTGATACATTATTATTTTTTGGTGCAATTGTAAGTGGGATTGTTTTCTTAATTTCTCTTTCTGCTACATTATTTTTTTTAAATTTTTTTATTATTTATAAACACATAATTTTATCCCCAGGGGTACAGGTCTGTGAATCGCCAGGTTTACACACTTCACAGCACTCACCATAGCACACACCCTCCCCAATGTCCACAACCCTACCCCCCTCTCCCCACCCCCCTCCCCCCAGCAACCCTCAGTTTGTTTTGTGAGATTAAGAGTCATTTATGGTTTGTCTCCCTCCCAATCCCATCTTGTTTCATTTATTCTTCGCCTACCCCCCATCCCCCCAAGTTGCATCTCCACTTCCTCATATCAGGGAGATCATATGATAGTTGTCTTTCTCTGATTGACTTATTTCGCTAAGCATGATACCCTCTAGTTCCATCCACGTCGTCGCAAATGGCAAGATTTTATTTCTTTTGATGGCTGCATAGTATTCCATTGTGTATATATACCACATCTTATTTATCCATTCGTCTGTTGATGGACATCTAGGTTCTTTCCATAGTTTGGCTATTGTAGACATTGCTGCTATAAACATTCGGGTGCATGTGCCCCTTCGGATCACTACGTTTGTATCTTTAGGGTAAATACCCAGCAGTGCAATTGCTGGGTCATAGGGTAGTTCTATTGTCAACATTTTGAGGAACCTCCATGCTGTTTTCCAGAGTGGTTGCACCAGCTTGCATTCCCACCAACAGTGTAGGAGGGTTCCCCTTTCTCCGCATCCTCGCCAGCATCTGTCATTTCCTGACTTGTTAATTTTAGCCATTCTGACTGGTGTGAGGTGATATCTCATTGTGGTTTTGATTTGTATTTCCCTGATGCCGAGTGATGTGGAGCACTTTTTCATGTGTCTGTTGGCCATCTGGATGTCTCCTTTGCAGAAATGTCTGTTCATGTCCTCTGCCCATTTCTTGATTGGATTATTGGTTCTTTGGGTGTTGAGTTTGCTAAGTTCTTTATAGATTTTGGACACTAGCCCTTTATCTGATATGTCATTTGCAAATATCTTCTCCCATTCTGTCAGTTGTCTTTTGGTTTTGTTCACTGTTTCCTTTGCTGTGCGAAAGCTTTTGATCTTGATGAAATCCCAATAGTTCATTTTTGCCCTTGCTTCCCTTGCCTTTGGCGATGTTCCTAGGAAGATGTTGCTGCGGCTGAGGTCGAAGAGGTTGCTGCCTGTGTTCTCCTCAAGGATTTTGATGGATTCCTTTCTCACATTGAGGTCCTTCATCCATTTTGAGTCTATTTTCGTGTGTGGTGTAAGGAAATGGTCTAATTTCATTTTTCTGCATGTGGCTGTCCAATTTTCCCAACACCATTTATTGAAGAGGCTGTCTTTTTTCCACTGGACATTCTTTCCTGCTTTGTCGAAGATTAGTTGAGCATAGAGTTGAGGGTCTATTTCTGGGCTCTCTATTCTGTTCCATTGATGTATGTGTTTGTTTTTGTGCCAGTACCATGCTGTCTTGATGATGATAGCTTTGTAATAGAGCTTGAAGTCCAGAATTGTGATGTCACCAACTTTGGCTTTCTTTTTCAATATTCTTTTGGCTACTCAAGGTCTTTTCTGGTTCCATATAAATTTTAGGATTATTTGTTCCATTTCTTTGAAAAAAAAAATGGATGGTATTTTGATAGGAATTGCATTAATGTGTAAATTGCTTTGGGTAGCATAGACATTTTCACAATATTTGTTCTTCCAATCCAGGAGCATGGAACATTTTTCTATTTCTTTGTGTCTTCCTCAATTTCTTTCATGAGTACTTTATAGTTTTCTGTGTATAGATTCTTAGCCTCTTTGGTTAGGTTTATTCCTAGGTATCTTAGGGTTTTGGGTGCAATTGTAAATGGTATTGACTCCTTAATTTCTCTTTCTTCTGTCTTGTTGTTGGTGTAGAGAAATGCAACTGATTTCTGTGCATTGATTTTATATCCTGACACTTTACTGAATTCCTGTACAAGTTCTAGCAGTTTTGGAGTGGAGTCTTTTGGGTTTTCCACATACAGTATCATATCATCTGTGAAGAGTGATAGTTTGACTTCTTCTTTGCTGATTTGGATGCCTTTAATTTCCTTTCGTTGTCTGATTGCTGAGGCTAGGACTTCTAGTACTCTGTTGAATAGCAGTGGTGATAATGGACATCCCTGCCATGTTCCTGACCTTAGCGGAAAAGCTTTCAGTTTTTCTCCATTGAGAATGTTATTTGCGGTGGGTTTTTCATAGATGGCTTTGACGATATTGAGGTATGTGCCCTCTATCCCTACTTTGAAGAGTTTTGATCAGGAAGGGATGCTGTACTTTGTCAAATGCTTTTTCAGCATCTATGGAGAGTATCATATGGTTCTTGTTCTTTCTTTTATTAATGTGTTGTATCACATTGGTTGTTTGCGGATGTTGAACCAACCTTGCAGCCCTGGAATAAATCCCACTTGGTCGTGGTGAATAATCCTTTTAATGTACTGTTGAATCCTATTGGCTAGTATTTTGGTGAGAATTTTCGCATCTGTGTTCATCAAGGATATTGGTCTGTAGTTCTCTTTTTTGATGGGATCCTTGTCTGGTTTTGGGATCAAGGTGATGCTGGCCTCATAAAATGAGTTTGGAAGTTTTCCTTCCATTTTTATTTTTTGGAACAGTTTCAGAAGAATAGGAATTAGTTCTTCTTTAAATGTTTGGTAGAATTCTCCTGGGAAGCCATCTGGCCCTGGGCTTTTGTTTGTTTGGAGACTTTTGATGACTGTTTCAATCTCCTTACTGGTTATGGGTCTGTTCAGGTTTTCTATTTCTTCCTGGTTCAGTTGTGGTAGTTTATATGTCTCTAGGAATGCATCCATTTCTTCCAGATTGTCAAATTTGTTTCCGTCTGCTACCTCATTATTAATGTATATAGATGCAACAAAATTTTTGCACATTGATTTTGTATCCTGTTACCTTACTGAATTCAGTTATCAGTTCTAGTAGTTCTTTAGTGGAGTATTCAGGTTTTCTACGTATAGTATGTCATCTGCAAACAGTGAAAGTCTTACTTCTTTCTTACTGATTTAGATGCCTTTTACTTTTTTTGTTGTTGTCTGATTGGTGTGGCTAGGACTTCCAGCATTATGTTGAATAGAAATGGTGAGTGTATATCCTTGTTTTGCTCCTGACCTGAGGAGAAAAGCTCTCGGTTTTCTTCATTGAGTATGATGTTTGCTGTGGGTTTTTCATATAAGGCCTTTATTATGTTAAAGTATGTTCCCTCTAAACCTACTCTGTTGTGTTTTTGTTTTGTTTTGTTTTGTTTTTTATTTGACAGAGAGAGAGAGAGAGAGATCACAAGTAGGCAGAGAGGCAGGCAGAGAGAGGAGGAAGCAGGCTCACTGCTGAGCAGAGAGCCCGATGCGGGGCTTGATCCCAGGACCCTGAGACCATGACCTGAGCTGAAGGCAGAGGCTTAACCCACTGAGCCACCCAGGTGCCCCTCTGTTGTGGGTTTTTGTCAGGAATGGATTTTGTACTTTGTCAAATGTTTTTTCTGCATCTACTGAAATGATCTATGGTTTTAATCTTTTTTCTTATTGATGTGATGTATCATGTTGATTCATTTGTGAATATAGGACCACTCTTGTCTACCAGGAATAAATTCCACTTAATTGTGGTGAATAATTTTTTAATATATTGTTGGATTTGGTTTGCTAATATTTTGTTGAAGAATTTGCATCTATGTTAATCAGAGATATTAGCCTGTAGTTCTTTTTTTGTTCTATCTTTATCTGGTTTTGGAATCAGGGTAATGCTGCCCTCATAGAATGAATTTGGAAGTTTTCCTTCCTCTTCCATTTTTTGGAAAAATTTGAGAAGAATAGGTATTCACTCTTCTTTAAATGTTTGGTTAAATTGACTGTGAAGCCATCGAGTCTTGGACTTTTGTTTTTTGGGAGTTCTTTGAATCCTGATTCAAGTTCCTTCCTGGTAGTTATTCTGTTCAAATTTTCTATTTCTTCCTGTTTTAGTCTGGTAGTTTATATGTGTCTAGGAATTTTTCCATTTCCTCTAGGATGTCTAATTTTTGGCATATACTTTTTCATAATATTCTCTTACAATCCTTGTATTTCTGTGGTGTTGGTTGTTATTTCTCCTCTTTCATCTCTGATTTTTTTTTTTTTTTGAGTCCTCTGTCTTTCTCTCCTTTTTTTTTCTTTTTTTTTTTTGATTAGTGTGGCTAGAGGTTATAAATTTTGTTGACCTTTTTCAAAGAACCAGCTCTTGGTTTCATTGATCTGTTCTATTGTTTGTTGTTGTTGTTGTTGTTGTTTGTTTCTATATCATTTATTTCTGCTCTAATCATTATCATTTCTTCCTTCTGCTGGACTTGGGTTTCATGTGTTGTTCTTTTTCTAGCCCCTTCAGGTGTAATGTTAGGTTGTTTATTTGAGATTTTTCTTACTTCTTGAGATAGGCCTGTACTGCTATAAACTTCCCTCTTAGAACCACTTCTGCTGCATCCCAGAGGTTCAGACTGTTATGTTTTAATTTTTTTCCATGTATTTTTTTTTCCTCTTTGATTTCCTGGTTGATTCATTTATTGTTTAGTAGCATGCTATTTAAACTCCATGTATTTGTGCTCTTTCTAGATTTTTTTCTTGTGCTTGATTTCTAGTTTCATTGTGCTCTGGTCAGAAAAGATGCATGGATAACTTTGATCTTTTTGAAATTGCTGAGACTTGTTATTCTGGAGAATATCCCATGTGCACTTGAAAAGAATGTTTACTTTGCTGTCTTAGGATGGAATGATCTGAATATATCTATTAAATCCATTAGGTCCAGTGTGTCATTCAAAATCACTTTCTTTGTTGATTTACTGTTTAGATGATCTGTCCATTGAGGTAAGTGCAGTGTTAAAGTCCCCTACTATTCTTGTATTACTATTGATTAGTTTCTTTATATTTGTTATTGACCACTTTATGTATTTGGGTGCTCCTATGTTGAGTGCATAAATACTTATGTTTTCTTGTTGAATTGTTCCCTGAATGTTTATATAGTGTCTTTATTGTCTTGTTATAGCCCTTGTTTTAAAGTTAGTTTCCTCTGATATAAGTATTGCTATCCAGGCTTTCTTTTCACAGTCATTTGCATGATAAATCCTTCTTCAATCCCTCACTTTCAATCTGTGTGTGTCTTTAGGTCTGAAGTGAGGCTCTTAGAGGCAGCATATAGTTGGGTATTATTTTTGTTTTTAAATTTTTTTTAATCCTAATGTCACCCTCTGTCTTTTGATTGGAGCATTTAGTCCCTTACATTGAAAGTAATTATTGATACATATATATTTATTGCCATTTTGTTACTTGGTTTGTGTTTGTTTTGTGGCTCTCCTCTGTTTCTCTCTTCCCTTGCTCTCTTCTCTCACCATAAGTTGGCTTTTTTTTTTTTTTTAAGATTTTATTTATTTATTTGACAGACAGAGATCACAAGTAGGCAGAGAGGCAGACAGAGAGAGAGGAGGAAGCAGGCTCCCTGCTGAGCAGAGAGCCCGATGTGGGGCTCGATCCCAGGACCCTGGGATCATGACCGGAGCCAAAGGCAGAGGCTTTAACCCACTGAGCCACCCAGGCGCCCCTAAGTTGGCTTTTTTTAGTGATATACTTGAATTTCTTTCTCTTTATTTTTTGGAAAGCTATTACTGGTTTTTCATATGTAGTTACCATTAGGTTTGTATATAACATCTTCTGCATATAGCAGTCTATTTTAAGTTTGGTTACTTAAGTTTGCGTCCATTCTTTACTCCTCTCCTCTCCCATGTTTTAGATAGATGGTGTCATACTTTATTTCCCTTTATTTTGTGAGTCCTCTGACTAATTTTTCAGATATACTTATTTTTACTGCTTTTGTGTTTTCTTCTTTTCTTCACTTACTTATGGTCTTTTTGGTCAAAGAGTCCCCTTTAACTTTTCTTGTAGGTCTAGCGTAGTGGTCATGAACTCCTCTAACTTTTGTTTGTCTGGGAAACTCTTTAACTCTTCTTCTATTCTGAAGGATACCAATGCTGGATAGAAAATTCTTGGCTGCAGATTCCTTCTTTTCAGCATTTTGAACATACCATGCCATTCCCTTCTGTCCTGCAAAATGTCTATTGAAAAATATTTTGATAGCCTTATGAGGTTTCCCTTGTATGTAGCTGTTTTCTCTTGTTGCTTTTAAAATTCTTTCTTTATTACTGATTTTTGCCATTTTGATTACTATGTGTCTTGGTGTGGACCTCCTTGAGTTGATATTTTGGGGGATCTCTGTGCCTCCTGATCTGAATTTCTGTATTCTTCCCCACATTGGGCCGTTTTCAGCTACTTTTTCTTCAAATAAATTTTCTGCTCCCTTTTCTGTCTCTTCTTCTTCTGGGATCCCTATAATGTGAATGTTATTAAGCTTGATGGAGTCACTGAGTTCTCTAAGTCTAGTCTCATTTTGAATATTTTTTTTTCTCTCACCTTGTGGAAACAGACTGGCGAGATACCAAGCAACCCTGAGAGAAGCAGGAGAACTCAGGTTTATTTTACGCTGGCAGACCCAGATGAGCTTGCACTCAAAACTCAAGGCTCTGGGTAGTGAAGTTACAGGGTTTTTATCGGGGGTGCAGGAGGTCAGGTTCCTAGGGCTATGCTGGCTGCTGGTAGGTGGGTTTAAACTGGGGAAGTGGCGGGGAGTGGGGGCGTAGAGTGGGAAGTAGGGGTTGCTTTAGGCTGTTAGGGGAGTGCAGGAGGCTTGTGGCGGGAAGCCTGTTTACAGAAGCAGAAACACCTGGTTATCTTTTGCTCTTTCTATCTACTGAGGCCTGCTGGTCTGGGCCTGCTCTCAATAATTTTCCTCTTCAACCTACTCAGGTTGATTACTTTCCATTACTAAGTCCTCCATGTCTCTGATTAGTTCTTCTGCTTCTTCTAACCTGCTATTAATTTCATTCAGTGTACGTTTTTTTTAATTCAGTGTACTTTTAATTTCAATTATTTTGCTCTTCATCTCTGATTAGTTCTTTTTTGTCTCGTATTAAGGGTCTTACTGATGTTCTCCACTCTTTTCTCAAGTCTAGTATCTTTATAACCATTAATTTAAATTCTCTATCAGGCATATTACTTATCTCTGTTTCATTTCAGTCTCTTGCTATAATTTGTCATGTTCCTTCATTTGGGACATATTTCTCTGTCTCCCCATTTTTGTCTAACCCTCTGTGTATGTTTCTGGGTATTAGGAAACTAAGCTATGTCTCTTGCTCTTGAAAGTGGTGGGCATGGCAAGCACTTTTAACAGGGTGGTGCTGGTCCTTTTCTGCACAGAATGCAAAGCTGCTGCTGAGACCAGGCATCCTGATCCTCTTTGCAAAGTGTGCATAGTCAGGGACTCTGTGCCTTCAAGTCCTGTGTGCTGGTCCTCTTCCAAAGGAGACGCACAACTGCCACCAAGACCAAGGCTGGCCGGGCCACTCCATAAAGCACAGGTGTTCTCCATGGGAAGTAACCTGCTGCCACTGGACTGAGGCCTTATAAAACACCCAGTCAGGAGCAAGTGTTGGCAAGGTTTGCACCAGTCTTCTGGGGGAGGTGACTGAAGCTTGGGAACTGGCGGGTCACAGTATAAGCAAGTTAAGGTGGTCAATGCTGGTACCATGCTGGTTCCCACAGGTGGCAATGGAGCCTGCCAGGTCCTTTGTTCTAGGAGAAGTCCCTCAGGGAACTCTGAGATTAGTAAATAACTCTCTGTCCCAGATGCTTCAGGCATTTTTTAAAACTGCTGCTTCAATCCTGTATCTTTGCGGGCTGTCTGTAGTGCTGTCTCTTTAAGGGAGGGACTCTGCTTCCTATGTCCCTCTGGCTCTCTGAGAGCCAAGCCCACTGATTTTTAAAGTTTCAGGATTTAAGTCCTGCTGGTTATAAGAACACATGGAATTCAACCCCTCTGATTTTCAAAGCAAAATGCTCTGGCAATTTGTCTTTTCCATGCAGACTTCTCAGGGTGAAAATTTGTTTCTCAACCCTTTCCATGCCCTCACTCCCTCCCTCAGGCCACCAGACCCATGGGGTTTAGCTCCTCACCAAGTCTCCATCCTTCATAACCTCTTCTCTACATCGACTTGGCCTCTTCTCTACATTTAATTCTAGAGTTTGTTCTGCCAGTCTTCAGGTCATTTTCTGGGTTATTTACTCTGATACGAGTGTTTCTAGTTTTATCAGTGGGAGGTTAGTATAGGGTCCTCCTATTCTGCCATCCTCCCTGGAAGTCCCTTAGCCTTCTGTAGTAATATGCTAAAATAAATGTCCTCAAAAGATATTTATAAATAAATTTTTTTTTTAATTTATTTATTTGACAGACAGAGATCACAAGCAGGCAGAGAGGCAGGCAGAGAGAGAGGAGGAAGCAGGCTCCTTGCCGAGCAGAGAGCCCGATGCGGGGCTCGATCCCAGGACCCTGAGATCATGACCTGAGCCGAAGGCAGCGGCTTAACCCACTGAGCCACCCAGGCGCCCCTCAAAAGATATTTATAAAAGCAAATGATATCTGAGAGAAAAACAATATTTGGCACCACTTTTTTCTTTCAGAATTTTTTTTTTTTTTTAATTATCTGACCATTAGGAAGTTCTAAATATTAACAATGCTAACTAGGAGACTTAAAAGTGGCACTTGCCTGGAAGTAAATGGATCAAAAGAACCTGGCACATGAAATGACCAACTCCAAACAGATCATATTTGAGTCAAAATTGCTTTACTGTGTTTAGAAAAACAATTTAACATAACCCCTGAAAAGCCTGGCTTGATGCAAGACACTCCATATTTCAGTCATTCCCCCACGTTTTTTTAAATGCACATTAGCTTATGAAGAAACAGACATATAGATGAAAGAACAATGGGTTAGAACTTCAGAAACCTAGTTTCTCGTCCTGACTCTGTCTGTAATATAAAAATTACAAGGGTTTCAGCGTTTTTTATTAATAAGTTGTCACTTTCTCTTTTATCTTTTTAAAATTTATTTTTTGCTTGAGTATAGCTGACACATGAAGTTACATTAGTTTCATAGACATATATACAACCCAGTACAGCATAGTGACTCAGCAACTCTATATATTTTTCGAAGCTCAACACAATTGTAGCTACCATCTGTCACCATACCATGCTACTGCAATACAAGTGACTGTATTCCCTATGCTGTACCTTTCATTCCCATGATTGGTTCGTTCCATAACTGGAAGCTTGCATCTCCCACTTCCTTGTGCCCATTTTGCCCATCCCCTCATCCTGCTCCTCTTTGGTGATTTTCAAGGTCATTTTGTTTGTTCATTTGTTGCACTGTAATTCCAGAGCTGAGTATGTGTTTCGTAACTCAGAAATACGAGTCTGTGGAGAAGTGGGTGGAGAGGTAGCTTAGTCTCCAAATTCTCGATTTTTTTTTTTTAATAACTACTGGAATTCTATATGTTTTATTTAAGAGAAAAAGTCCATTTCTAACAAAAGTTTGAAAATCATTGGTTATGTGATTTCATAGTCTCTTACAAGCTTAAAATTTTATTTTCCATTAGTTCAAACTGTTCAAGGGAGTTAGCAAGATTATTTCTATTTAACAAAACATCCATAAACCCCTAAAATGATAAATTACAAATTAGAAAAATGCATAGCCATTCCTGTAAGTTATTTGGTCTAGCTGTCCAATTTGTTTCTAATACAACTAGAATGGGGCATGTAGCTTCTATTTTTAATTAACTTTGTTTCTGCACTATAATTAGACAATAGACTACCTATTCCTACTTTGGCAAATAGTAAAAAAGTATTTAAATATAAGCCCCATTATCTTAACATTAAGATGTGAATTTTGAAGATTTTTTCCTTGTATTTTTTATAAGCACTTTAGGCAATTTTAATTATATAGCATATTTTAATCATGCTATATTCATGTTATCATGTTTTTATCATGCTATAAATATGTTATCATGTTTTTAAAAACTTAACATATATTTTCACATTTCATATTACTACACATTTTATGACCATGATTTTAATGGTTGTGTTTTATTTATCAATCCACTATTTGAAACTGAGTGTTTTCATGAACTTGTTATTTTTCTTCCTCTTTTGTTATGCAATGAAAAATGTTATATAAATAGCTTCTTTCAAAGTTAATATTATTTACTTTGACATAGTTTTTTCAGAAATGGGAGCATTGTGTACAACAGGATGAATATGTGACTGAACTCTTTCCTATAGATGATGTAATGACAGACACAGCTGTAACAACATGTGAGGATGGCGGGATGGATTGTCAGTATCTTCTTGACCACTTTTGGTGGCAAGGAGCTCAAGATACACAAAGAAGATGTACAAGTGGCAGTTATAGGTTAGGAAGCAGAAATAAAACCAGGTTACTTAGAAGTCTTGATGAGTTTACTTTCTCAATAACAATTGCTACCACTTTTTAAAAAAATATTCTGTTTTTTGCAATAGACTTTCATACATTCTCTCAAATCTTCAGCCTACCCTTTGCTTAGAGGATAGGAGTTTGTTTCTGTAAATCAAGGAGAAGAATCAGATTGGGATACCCTTTAGAATAATTAAGAAAATAGACTAGTGTAAAAAAAAGTTAAGCCACCACTTTTCTATAGTAATTATTTAGGTCTCTTTGGAATTAATATATTAAATAATGTAAAATACTATTTTGTATATATATTGTATATTAATTTATTTACCAAATATATTTATATAAATCTACTTTTTATTAATGTAAATATAATTAACTAATGTTATTAAACTATGTGCGGTATGTATAAGTAACATATTAATAATAGGTAATGTACTATAAAATAAACTGAATACAATGAAACCAAACTGGCAATGCTCACAGAGCATAAGACAAAGGATTAACACTGAAAAATTAAGTCCAAAGAAATAAAAAATGTTCTTAAAATATCAGAAAGATTCAATGACTTTATGAAAATTGTTGGAGCATATTTCTTAGAGGCATTTAATTATGTTCTCTTTGCTAGTCTTAGGTGGAGCAGAAGGAAGAATAATCTTAAATGTAGGCAAGAAGATGGGCTATTTTAAGTGACGGTATAATCAGTATAAATATCTCAGTCTGTCTATACATTTTGTTAGCCTACAGGGCTTTTTGTTTGTTTGTTTTTTACTTAGCTATTCCTCTAGGACATCTGATTTTTTTTTTTAAAGATTTTATTTATTTATTTATTTGACAGACAGAGATCACAAGTAGGCAGAGAGGCAGGCAGAGAGAGGAGGAAGCAGGCTCCCCGCTGAGCAGAGAGCCGGATGCGGGGCTCGATCCCAGGACCCTGAGATCATGACCTGAGCTGAAGGCAGAGGCTTAACCCACTGAGCCACCCAGGTGCCCCCCACATCTGATTATTTTATCTACAAACTCAGCATTGTACCTTTTTTCAATTCACCAGAATATCAGAAACCATCCCTTTCAGAGTAGTTGAAGACATCTTTTCAGCTGTGATGATAGGGATCACCCCAGGTATTAAGTATGTATTACTACACATGTAGGATATTAGTTTTCTGCTGTGATTCAACCTGACTGTTGCCATAAGCAGCCTTGAGCTTCCAAAATAACTTTCTTCTGAATGTTCCCTTGAGTTTACTTACCCGGAGATCATTCCCTCTAGGTCATGACATTTGAATTCATCTGGGATTTTGTGGAATCAATATATAGTTTTTAGAGACAGTCTCATCCTTCACCCTTATTTTTTGAGTGAAGAAACTAAGGTCTAGGGAACGAAAATGACTTGCCCAATCCCCTATAGAAAGTATTCAGAATTATCAGATCCCTAGTTCCATCTATAGAGAATAACAAAGAAGGAAGTTTCCCCAGATGTCAGAGGAATTCCTTGACTGTCTTTCAGCATCTATCCAACACACTGACCTAGGTATACCTAAATCTGTCTGTTCTGTACTTAACAGATAGAAAAAATTATGACAATGTAAATGTAAGACTTTTTTACATTAATCTGACCTTTATAGGGTAGCACTGTTCAGCTCTTATTTGATACACAGAGGATTTTGAAAAGCTGTACTTCTATATTACTCTAAGCAACTTTGTTAAATTCTAAAAGAAAGCATTTTATTCAACTATGAGATCATCTACATAAAATCAAGAACAGCAAAAACAATTTATTTTCCCTTTTTGTTTACTTCATAATACTCTTTTCATGTACGTTTTTTTTGTCTCTATCTTTTAATTATTATGATGTAATCCATTGAAATAGGTAATATTTGTGATTTATGACTTTTGAGGAAAAAGAAGTCTTGGCTAATACCACGTCAATGTCCGGAAGGCTGGAAACCAGTCAGGCATAACTTTCTAAATCCTTTTCCAACACTGTGAAGCATTTTGGGTGTGGAGAGAGTAATGCTAACTGCATGACATAGAAGATAGCCTGGGGGAAGCCTATTAATTCAGGGATCTCGTATTATACACCTTAGAAATTACTTAATGAGAAGGACTATTAACTAACTTTTATTTTCCAGTAAGTCTGTGTGTAACAAATGAGAAAGGGCAGTTCGATTACAATAAGTAATTCAGACAAACAAGGTAGGATTGCTAAAATGGTATCTCAGAAAAGAAATCCTTACACTGTGGAGACCTTTTTATCTTGCAGCTAGTGAATTCTGTCAGTGTTTACAAGGAGGTGTGGCCAAGATTAAAAGGTTTCTGGTTATTGGAAGGAGGGAGAAACCTAGTTCTTAACCCTGCCCTCCCACTTAACAATATAGAAATAAACCTGCAAACAATTGGAAATAAAAATATTACATTCTTCTAAGTAATGACTATTAGCATCTAAAAAATGTCATGCAAAAAAAAAAAGTAATTTGAATGTTAAAATATACATATTCCATGCTACCTAGGTACAATAATATCGCCTCACAAGTATTACAGGTTGGAAAATAAGTATTTATTTGAATGTCTTTTTAGAGTAGGGCTGCCAAATAAAATACAGAACACCAAGTTAAATTCAAATTTCAAATACACAACAAATTTTATTTTAGTATAAGTGTTTCCCATGCCATATGTAATCTTATATTTTGTTCTAGCAAGGCTATCTGGAAGTCCTGTATTTTTATTTGCTAAGTGTGGCAACCCTACTTTAAGGTCACACATTGCAGGTAATACAATGTAATGATTAGAGTGTGGGCTCTGAAGTCAAACTTTGGAGTCTAATATTGACATATTTACTAATTATGTGATTGCCCAAATGATTTTATCAGATTTTATGCCTGAAACTTAGGAGAAAAGCATTTTCTCCTAATGCTTTTCTCCTAAGTTTCAGGCATAAAATCTGATTCACTGAAATGGTCATTGTTCTCTTTATAATTCTAATTAGACAAGGAGTTGCCAGATGTTCTGATTGTCATAAGATCTCCCCAGGATACAATATTTTCTGAAGTGTTTTGATTTTGCAGCAATGTTAACACATAATCTGTGCAGAAGCACATTTCCCATTCCATTTTCAAAGCATACAATTAGGTTTTTTTTTTTTTTTTTTTGTTTTTTTACGATTTTACCTTCTATTTTCAGAGAGGCAGTACACAATTCTGTATGTCCTTCTAGGTGTAATCATGGTTTTACAGAAATTTATTTCTTTTCCCTTTATTGGGTGTTGCTACTTCTGTATTTACAACTTGTATGTCTATTTTTGTTGAAACCAAATAATGAACAAAAAGTACAAAGGGACCTCTTTACAATGTCATTATGCAGGCTGATGGAAAGGTAGATTGACAAACCACATTTCCAGTTCTCTGTGCAAGAAGCCCAAGCTTACCTCTTAAGTTGCAATTACAGATTTTCTATGATGGATTCTAGAGAATTTGCTGTTAAGTTTTTGTTTTTAGCTGTTCCATTGAACTTTATATAAAGCCTATGATAGGAGTAAATTTTTTCAACTGGATAAGCTTTTCGTCTTGCCTTTTTCTTCCATCTGTCTTTCTTTACTTTTTTCTTTTTTTTTAAGATTTTATTTATTTGACAGAGAGAGAGATCACAAGTAGGCAGAGAGAGAGGGGAAGCAGGCTCCCTGCTGAGCAGAGAGCCCAATGCAATGAGGGGCTCGATCCCAGGACCCTGAGATCATGACCTGAGCCAAAGGCAGAGGCTTTAACCCACTGAGCCACCCAGTTGCCCCTGTCTTTTTTTTCTTCTTCCCTGCAAATGCATTCTTTGGAGGAAAGTACCAAAAATAATGGCATAACAAGAAGATACTCAGGGTGCCTAGGTGGCTCTGTCTGTTAAGTGTCTGCCTTCAGCATGGGGAGTGACCCCAGGGTGCTGGGATGGAGCCCACTGGGCTCCCTGATTGGTGGGGAGCCTGCTTCTCCCTCTCCCTCTGCCTGCCACTCCCTCTCCTTGTGTGCTCATGTTCTCTCTCTCTGTCAAATGAATAAATAAAATCCTAAAAAAAAAAAAAAAAAAAAAAAAAGAAGAGGGGGATACTCAAGGTCTTCAAAAATAGAACATGTATCTTTGTGGCTACCCTGTTGTATGCTTATAGCTTGAGATCACAGATGATAAGGCATTTCTTAATTTTACCCCATTACCATAGTCACTTCTGGCCTCTCCTCATTTCTCTGGATCAGCTCTCTTCCTTTCTTTTAGATAAGTTATCTAAGTTGTGTATTCAAAGTGTGTTCCTGCATTTGGAATGCAGTAACCATGTGCATATACATTGACGATGTAGCTAGGGAATGTTAGAACTTCATTCAAGTCCTAAACAAAATTCTTCCTTTCAATTTGGGAAGCATCTTCACTTTCTCAAAAAATACAATTCTTTCACCTGCTCCATACCATTAGATTAGCATCTACCTCTTTCTAAATTAATGAATTCTAGGGGCGCCTGGGTTGCTCAGTTGGTTAATCAACTGGCTTCAGCTCAGGTCATGATCCTGGAGTCCTGGGATCTAGTCCTGCTTCCAGCTCCCTCCCTCTCTCTCTGCCCCTCCTCCTGCTTGTACTCTCTCACTTGTGCCAGCGCTCTTTCTCAAATAAATAAATAAAATCTTAAAAAAAAGAATGAAGGGGCACCTGGGTGGCTCAGTGGGTTAAGCTGCTGCCTTCGGCTCAGGTCATGATCTCAGGGTCCTGGGATCGAGTCCCGTATCGGGCTCTCTGCTCAGCAGGGAGCCTGCTTCCCTTCCTCTCTCTGCCTGCCTCTCTGCCTACTTGTGATCTCTCTCTGTCAAGTAAATAAATAAAATCTTTAAAAAAAAAAAAAAAGAATGAATTCTATGTGTTTTTGAAAATCTCCTCCTTAATTCATTACAGATTCATTCAAAGAACAATTAAGAATGTACTTGATGTTTGCTCTAGGGAAAACGACAACAACAAAAAACAAAAGCCATTGAATCTTTCATTCTACTTTGAACTAGGAGGGTTTAAATAAGGAGGCTTTTTGTTTGAAAATAATTTAAAACTAGACTGAGGAAGGCTAGTTGGGATAATTTTCTCTTTACTGTGAGTGATTCTTAGTGCTAATGTCTGACTTTTTGAACCTTAGCTAGACTCGAAAAGATCTACATCTATTAGCCAGTGAAAATATGTATAAAATCATTCAGAAAGCCTGCACTATTAAAACATATTCAATCAAATCCCAATTAGTAGAGTAAAAAATGTCATTATTTTTAATTCCATTTACTTTAATAATTGTGGAACATTCAGAAAATCTATGTTATTTTAAAAGGCCACGAAGTAGACCTTTTTAAATTTGCTAATTTAAATATCAACTCATTTTCAGCAATTGGAAAATACAGACTACGTCTTCTGGCAATTCAGAAATATTTATTGTAATTTCATCTCTCTCTTTATTTACAAGATGAATAATATGCTCTCTGCACAGACATCTAATCTCTTTTAATCAATTAAAAAGCTTTCATTACTAAGCTTAAAGAGTAAAATGAGCAAAAACACTATCCATCACCTTAAAGCACTTAAAATCTAATGATAAGGAGTAGTTAATATTTATTGAAAGCTAGAGTAGCTATATGAATTTCAGGCAAAGTAGACTTCACCGTGAGGAAGATTATCAGGAATAAATACAGCATTTGATAATGATAAAGGGATCAATTCTGCAGGAAAACACAATAATCCTAAACATGTATGCACCTAACCAAAGAGCCTCAAAATATATAAGGCAAAAAATAACAGTACTGAAGGAGAAATAGATAATCCACTCTTAGAGTTGGGAGAATACAAATCCTTTCCCCAATAACTGGAAGATCAAACAAGCAGAAAATCAGTAAAGAAATACTTGACCTAAATAGCAATATCAATCAATTTGACCTAATTGATGTTTATAGAATAATCCATCCAACAACACTAGGGTACACATTTTTCTCAAGCTCATATGGAATATTTACAAAGATAGATCAAATCACAGGCTACAAAACATCTCTTAACAAATTCAGAATAACAGAAATCTTACAAAGTATATTCTCAGAACACAGTGAAATTAAATTAGAAATCAATAGCAAAAGATGGGTGGCAAATCCCCAAATATCTGGACATTAATTAAGACATTGCTATATGACGCATATTTCAAAGAAGTACTAAAATAATTTTTTTAAAGATTATTTATTTATTTGAGAGGGAGAGAGAGAGCAAGAGCATGCCTGTGAGTGGTGGTGGGGGCAGAAGGGAAGGGAGTTGGAGAGGGGAAGAATCTCAAGCCAACTTTGCAGGCCAAGTACTGAGCCCAATTTGGGGCTCAATCTCATGACTCTGAGATCATGACCTGAGCCACAATCAAGAGTCAGAGGCTTAACTGACTGAGCTACCCAGGTACCTTTCAAGAGAAATTTTAAAATAGTTTGAAATGAATGAAAACAAAAATTCAACCTATAAAAACTATGGGATGCAATGAAAGTAGTGTTAGAAGGAAATTTATTGTAATAAATGTATATATCTGAAAAGAAAAAAGATCTAAAGTTAATAAACTAAATTTTAATCTCAGGTAATTAAAGAAATTAAGCCTAAATCAAGAAGAAAAAAATAATTAGAGCAGAAATCAATAAAACTGAAAACAGAAAAATAAGAGAAAATTAATAAAACTAAAAGCTGATTTTTTGAAGATGAATGAAATAGATAAATATCTGGCCAAATTAAACTAGGAATAAAGAGAGAAGATGCAAATTATCAATATCAGAGAGATGTGCCCTCACTACTGATTACATGGGCATTAAAAGATATTAAAAAATAACGTGAAAAAGTCTAGGCCTGAAAATTTGATAACACTGATGAATTCAAAAATTCATTGAAGACATAAACTTTGGAAGCTCACATAAGGGATAGAGACAACCTGAATAGATCTATATCTATTAAAGACATTAATCAATTATCAATAATTTTCTAAAAATGACATCAGGCCCAAAGTATATTCTAATTGTTTCTATGAGAATACCAAAACCAAATAAAGATACTACAAGAAAAAAGATACTATAGTTCAAAATCTCATTTAAACATAGATGCAAATATCAACACAATTTTAACAAATTGTATCCAACAAAGTATAAAATGAATTACAAACTAAAGCCAAATGCGATTTATTCCATGTATTCAAGGTCAGTTCAACATTAGGCAATCAATTAATATAATCCATCATACCAATAGGCTAAGGGAAAAAAAAAATCTATGATCGTATGGGTTGTCATAGAAATAAAATTTAACAAAATCCAAAGCCTATTAAACATAAAAACTCTCACCAAAGTAGAAATAGAGCATAATTTTTCTAACTTGATAAAGAACTTCAACAAAACATCCACAGTTAACATTATACCTTTTTTTTTTTTTTTAAGATCTTATTTATTTGACAGAGAGAGATCAGAAGTAGGCAGAGCAGCAGGCAGAAAGAGAAGGGGAAGCAGGCTCCCCGCTGAGCAGAGAGCCTGACGTGGGGCTCGATCCCAGGACCCCGAGATCATGACCTGAGTCAAAGGCAGAGGCTTAACCCACTGAGCCCCCCAGGTGCCCCAACATTATACCTTTTGACGAGAGATTGGACACCATCCCCCTAAGACTGGTAACAAGGGAAGAATGTTGTCTCACCACTCCATTAACATCATCATAACATAACATCATAACATCATAACATCTCACCACTCCATTAACAAGTCTTATCTAGTGTAACAGAATAAGAAAAAGAATTAAAAGCTAGGGCGCCTGGGTGGCTCAGTGGGTTAAAGCCTCTGCCTTCAGCTCAGGTCATGATCCCAGGGTCCTGGGATCGAGCCCCGCATCAGGCTCTCTGCTCAGTGGGGAGCCTGCTTCCCTTCCTCTCTCTGCCTGCCTCTCTGCCTACTTGTGATCTCTGTCTGTCAAATAAATAAATAAAATCTTAAAAAAAAAAAAAAGAATTAAAAGCTATATGGATTGGAAAATAAAAAATAAATAAATAAAATAAAACTGTCCTTATTAACATATAGCATGACTGTCCATTAGTCTATGTAGAGACTCAAAGAAATCTACAAAAAAACTGGAATCAGTAAGAAAGTACAGTGAAGTTGTTGGATGCAAGGTAACATATATAAGTCAAGGGCTTTTGTCTATAACAGCAATGAGTAATTGAAGTTTGAAATTTAAAAAAACATTTACAATAGCACAAAAAAAATGAAATACTTAGGTATAAATCCGTCAAAATATATACAAGATCTGCATGCAGAAAACTACGAAACATCAATGAAAGAAATCAGTGATTTAATAAATGGAGAGATATTCTGTGTTCATGGATTAGAAAACTCAGTCTCATCAAGATGTCAGTTCTCCTCAACTCAATCTATAGATTCAATATAATCACAGTCAAAACTTCAGCAAGCTGTTTGGAAGATATTAGGAAAATGTTTCTAAAATATATCTGAAAAGGCAAAAGACCTGTAATAAATATCATAATACTGGAGAAGAACAATGTTGGAGCACTCAATAGTAGACAATGTTTGCAAGAAGTGTGGTGATGCAAGAATTTATGATGGACTAAGAAACTGCTAAATCCAGATAGGAACTCACTGCGTACAGCAACAACAATGCTAACTTGGGGATTTTTAAATTTAAGACAAAATTAAACACTAGGCATTTATAATATTGAAAATGGAAGGATATGATCAGGATTAGAATGTATTTGTTTCCATCAGATGTAGAACAGAAGTGGTAATCAGTGTAAGATTTTCAGATAAGTGTAATAGTTGAATTTTAACAATAACTAAATGTGGATTACTAGAATAGACCAAATGCTAAGCCACAAAACATGTCTCAGTGAATGCCAATCAATCTTTTCATACAGGCCATCTACTCCTATTCCAGTAAAATAAAATATTTCCTCCAAATATATTTTTTGGAAATTAAAGAATACACTTCTCTGTGAATAATGTGTCTATCAAAGAACTAGATAATGAATGCCTTAAAATACTTAGGGCAAAATAAAAATGAATATCAACTATTAACATTAATGTGATGCAAGTAACACTTAGAAGAAAATAGAACTTAGATGCATTTAATAGAAAAAAGAAAGATTAAAAATTAACGAGTTTTATTTCCAATTCAAATTTTAGATTAAAAAAAGATGAGATAAAATCAAACATAAAGGAAAACATGATGTAGGTATGAGCAGCAATTTATTACACAGAAAACACAGAAATAATAGAAAGGGTCAGCAAACCAAAAATGTTTTTTTGATGGTTTTAGTAACTTGCTCAAAGTAACTCAGCTAGAAACTGTGGGAGCAAGTCTCCCAACAGAGCAAGTGTGACCCCAGGCTATGAATTCTTTTCCAGGTAACACTTCTAAGACTCCTTTTTCTATTTTATCAAAGTATAAAATAAAGTCCAGAGAAATTAAATGCCTAGACTTGAGTCAATACGCCATCTGTTTCTTTCAGTTGTTTTTTTTCCCCCATGTGGTTAGTAGAACACTTAGAAGTACATATATGGCTTGCATTATATTTTATTGGACAGTGTTTTATATTTAGGGGATAAATTCAATGTGAAAGTAAAAAGAGTCAGAAATAGGAGATGGAGGTTCTTGCCAAGAGGGAAATAAATGTTCTTATACAGAGGCTATAATTTCCTAGGTATTAAGAAAAACACTGTTCTAACAATACTCTTGTAATATTTTTAGGAGTGGAACTGGTAACTTCCTCCACATTAATCCTCTTAGATCAAGGATGTTTTCTAAAACTGGAGTAGAATGTCCTCTTTGGGGATTTTACAATGACATTTTTCTTTCTATAACTCTGGGACAGTGCCAAGGGATAGATTGTTGAGTATGGGGAAACAAAAACCTCAACTCCATAATCTCTGCCAGTCACCAATAAAGTCACCTTAAATAACTTTCATTCTAAGCAAAAGCAATGTCCTTACTACATAATGTGGCTTTTAGATTCATCTTCTAATATAGTTGGTTCTCATTTTTCATTTTTTTTTTTTTTTGGTCAGTCAGTATTTATCACCGATTATCATTTCTCCCTTTTCTTTGCCCAGTTCCTTTGCATCTCCCAACTAAACATTGAAAGTACCCTGAGTTCAGTACTAGGACCTCTTTCCTTTTGTCTACATTCAGTCTCTAGGTTATCTATTTATTTTTTAAAGATATGTTCATTTATTTGAGAAAGAGAGAGTGAGTGAGTGTGGTGGGGAGGGGCAGAAGGAGAGAATCTTCAAGCAGACTCCCTGTGAGCATGGAGCCTGATGTGGGGCTTGATCCCACAACCCATGAGATTATGACTTGAGCTGAAACCAAGAGTCGGACCCCCAACCAACTGAGCCACCCAGGTGCCCCAGTATCTAGGTAATCTTACCCATTTTCACAGATTTACTATTACCTATTTGCTATATCTCGAAAACTCGAATGTCCTGCTCAGACTCAGCTGAATCCAGACTCACATTCTACTGCTGACTCAATATCTCCATTTCGGTGTCCAATAGGCATGTCCAATAGGACATGATCAAATTGAATATATCCCAAAAGGAAGTCTCAATTTCCCACCCCAAACCTGTTTCTCTTACAATCTTTCGCATATCTTAGAAAGGGAATCCATTAGTCCAGATGCTCAAACCAAGCGATGACATCTTAGCTCCTCGCTTTTTTTTATATTCAGCATCCACTCCGTCAGCATATAATTCAAAATTTATCCAAAATCTGGCCAACTCTTACCACTTCCACTGTTGCCTCTTGATCTAAACCACCATCCTCTCTGATTGCAATAGCTTTCTAACCTAACTGGTCTCCTTGTTTGCACTACTCCTCCTATTCTGTTTTCTCCATACACAGTCAGAATTCTCACTTTAAAACACGGGCAGATAACATTATTCCCATTTTCAAAACCATGTTCTCATCTAACATAAATCCAAAGTCTTCAATCATAGCTTATATAGCCCCTATATTTTCTCTCTCCCTCTACCTTTTTTTGACATCATCTTCTACCAATCCCCTGGCTTCCCTTTAATTGCATTCCAGCAAATCTGGCAAATCTAATCTCGTATCTGTCCTCCACATTGATCACACACACCTATCACACTGGGGGATGATCCTACTTGGGGGCTTTGTTCTTTCTGCTGAGACGATCCTCCTTTAGATATTATCATGCCTTTGTTCTCTCCTCCTTCCATCCAGTCTCTGTTTATATGTGATACCTTTAAGCCCTTTCTAACATAGAACAAACACATCTATATCCCTTATACACACACACATACACACACAACTACCTGCCAACCCTCATGTTGTTTGTTTTTCTTCATAGTACCAATCCTCAATTGCTAAATTCTTTATATTCTTGTTTGTTTACTGTCCATTTCCCCCCACTAAAGCGTAAGCTTCCCAAGGGCAAGAATTTCATTTATTTAACTGTTTTACCCCCAGTACCTAGAAGAGCTCTTGGCACATACTGAGCGCTCAATAAATATTTTCTAAGTATACAAATCAATGAACCTTCTAATCAGATTTTCTCTAGTGTTATTCTTTGTAGGTATTGTGGAGTCACCTCTGCTGTTTGGTAATGGCATGATAAGAATGGTTGACATTTAACATTATAGAAGGAGATAATGATGATAATGACAATAATGTGGAGGAGGCAGAGGAGGATTAAGTAAAATACATGAAAAGGGCTGTTGAGGAAGTCAAGTCAGTTGTCTTCTTGGGAAAATTTTAACGTATGGGACTGAATGATTGTTGAGAATGGAAGAAGATAAGCATAGACAACCAGCTACTCTTTCAGCTAAGATAGCCACTTGCAAATTCAGAGACAATAAAAACCACAGATACTGTGATTCCCTGAGTACATTCTCCTGGGTTCTGCTTCTGATCTTGTTTTCTGGCTTTTGTGATGACTTCAGTTGATATACTTTGGCAGGCTGAATGGTTCTGTCCCTGCAAAAGTGTTCACATCCGAATCCCCACAACCTGTGACTATGTCAGTTCATTTGCAAAAGGGACTTGCAGATGTGATTGATTAAATCAAGGTTCTTGAGGTGGGAAGATTATCCTAGATATTTCTTCTGGTAAAATACCCAGCTCTGCATTCCCTGGAAAACTAAATTCCCTGGAGGACTACTTGATTCTCTAAAGAATACTTTACTTTTTAATAATTTTATTTTTTAAAGCTGATTAGTGTTCAAGTATCAGTTAGAAAGGTAATTTCTGAATGAGAATTTGACTGCTTTGTTCAGCATTTAAAGTTACTGAGTAATTACTAATTGGAAATTACCAAATTAATTATTTGCTGTCTCTATACTTCATATATATTTGTAGATCACTTCAAAATTGCCAAGTATTTAATAGATTCATGTTTATATCAGAAATTAATATTTAAAAGTAATTTTTTGTATTTGTATTTCATTTGCAGGTTAAAGCATTTTTTTCTTCAATACTTCATTTTTAATATAAGATTTAAAAGTTTGTCAAAGAATAAATGAATATATTTACTATAACATTTAGGCTTTATGGACTCATATTTATATTTTTTATACACATTAGAAGTAGGAAATAGCTGTACCACTTAGGATGTTGACTCTTAAAATGATTATTTCTCTGCAGTAAAATAGCGTATTTTTCAATTTTCAAATAACAAATATAAACACTCCTGAAGTTTTAAAACTCTAAAGTCTTTTCATATAGAAACATAGTTATTACTGCCTTTTTATAATCATTTTCTAAACAATGTATTTCTAGCCTTGCAAATATTTATTCTTTAGAAGCATAAAAAATCACTACTCTCAGAAATGAATTTTAAGGTAGCAATTATCTCAATCATTATTTCGAATAAGTTTGGAAATTATAAGGCTATATTCTTAGTTTCATTATTACTTCAGTATATTTTTCTGCATTTATTAATTTGTTTAGTTACTGAAAGCATCAAATGCTTTTAATCTAGTAGACCCAATTATACTGTTCAGTAGAATTCTCACTTTGAGAAAATTATTTTTGATCTACAGATAATTCCTAGAAGAAAATATTTATAATATCCAATTCCAGTGTTTGAGTTGCTTTATTGATGTCCCGTGAATGACCAAAAAAAAAAAAAGTTAAATCAAGCAACAAAGTACCAGTCAACTGTGAGATATGTAGGTTTCCACTGTTTGAGGAAGGTTATTTTCATCTCAGCCATAAGACTGTCCCTTTTTATTTGGTAAGCATTATTTCTTTATTATTATTATTACTATTATTATTTATCATGGCTTACTAGTAGTTAAGTTTAAACAAACTGAAGCTTAAACTTAAGTGTGTTTAAACTAAATCTAAATTTGAAATCCCCATCTGATCTATACTGGAATTTTTTTTTTTTTTTTAATTGTCATGGTTTTACCTAAAGCATTAAGAGAACCTATATAATTCTAAATTTAATCCTGGTGCCCCAAATAAAATATTCATCTTTTAAGTCATGGCAGGATAATTAGGAGAGGCTATGACAGGCTGCTGGATATGTGTTTACTTTTAATTAATTCTGATTTGTAGAATAGTTAATCATTGTACATAGCAAGGTCATCTTTATTAATTCAGTTGCATACCTATATGAAGATATCCCAATAGAAGATTCCAGGTAATGCTTTTCCACACAACTCAATCAGTCTTTAGTGATAGCAGTAAATACTTTGTCCAGATTGTACTTTGTCATAAACCATCAGTTATTATACGGTGTTTATAAATTCTGTGACGCATATCAAAGGACACTTACAGAGACTAATGACAAGTTAGGCTTTTTGAGAAACCAAAACTGAAGCAACACTATTTAGCACTTAAATGACATTTTTCATTTTCAAATTACTTTTGCATGAATACTAATTAATCGTACAAGTGCCACGAAGAAGGTAAATAAAATTACGATCCTAATTCTGGATATAAGAAAAATGAACTAGAGAGTCTAAGTTGTTTTCATTTTTCTTTTCTCTATTCTATTTCATATTTCTCTATCATATCTCTATTTAAGTATCAGTTCTCTTTAAATAAACACACAAACAACCAAATAACAAAAACCCTTTGAAGTCTGATTTGGGCTACTTGAAAGATCATATATGGGAGATTGGCCCACTCCTTCTCCATGAAATTCATCATTCTGTTTGTTCTATCTCTTGCCCGTTCCAACCAATTCTTTTTCAATCTAGTACCCAGAGCTTAAAAAAACCCCAAAACTATACAGGTACAATGTCCTTGCGGAAAGATGGACAAACTAAGACCACTAGGCTTAAAGTGAGCTAGCTAAAGCCACAGAATCAGCACTAAAGTCCAAGTGTACACAAGTTTTCATACTGTTTTCTGCCATAAAACTAGCTATCATATACGAAGGAGGGCTCTCTACTGTTTTGCATTTCCTCTAATTTTGTCTCTTGCTCCCTTATCAACTAATACCTCCGTATGCCTTTTCTATTTCTGTGACACAAGATAATCAAGAACATACTCACCTATGAGTAGCTAAAAGTCAGGGAAGGGTGAAACCATATTTAGCTAGGTCAGTTCTTTCAAGTTGAGGATTATAAACAAGCATGTGCTGGGGCAAGGAATAAAGGAACAGCCCCAAAGTCTGGAGTATTTGTTATTAAACTGAAAGAACACCCTTAAAGTGGGAGCTTCGAGGGCATTGATTTTCTTAGGAAGGTCAATACAATTTGTGTAGAAGATGAATAACGTGGCACTTCCTCTAATAAGGCAAGGAGGTGAAATTTTATTTTATAACTTTGCATGGCTTCATAAGTTTAGGCAATGGAAAGTGAGAATGATATTAATGAGTTGGAAAAAAGTATAGATATAGGTGTGCTAATGAATACAACTTTAATTGCTAAAATCTTTCAGGCAATAACTGATTTCAGGGAAGAGCATCCACTTATAATGACTATTACGTCAATTTAACAACATTAATGCAGCTAAAATATGACAACTTAATGCTGGTTATGTTCCGTACATGTTGATAGCTATGCTTTCTAGACTCTGCATGGAGCCTAATTGAAAAATGATTATCTTATTTTTAAGGTTTATCATTAACTACAGAATAAAGGACAATGGGGTACTTTTGTTTAATCCATAATGAACCAACATTCCAAGTTACAAATTTATCTAAGTGATTAAAGTGTTCAAATTCAAAGTGCAGGCTAGATAAAAATTTCATAGAACACTATAGAATCTTTATTTCCTCCTCTTCTTTCCCCATTAATCATTTCTGAAAGTTTCTTCTACTATAGAAAACGGAATAGCAATATGAATTTTATTAAAAGCACTTTCATTTCTTCATGATTTTTAACAAAAGAAACAACCAGCATGCCAAATTGGAGCACTGATGATCAATGCAACAATATATGCTTTATATTGACTCTTTTCTTTTACTTTTGATATATACACACATGGCCAAATGGGAAAGAAAAGACTTATAATTGCATACCTTATTTATTTTCAAGAACAGAGAAAGGAAATAACACATTTTGTCCTAGGATTCACTTTCCTATAAAGGGCACTTTGGTTTCTATTGGTCAGAATAATTCTATTGTATGCTTCAATATAAGAAATGAACTTCCAAATCTCAGTGTAATGCTCAATTCTGCAAGTTTCAGTCTAGCTTATTTAAGTCCAGTGTTGTTCAGGGCAGTCTATTCTTGTGATGGGTACACCAGTGAAAATATATGGCCATTAAGTTCACTGCAGCAGGGAAAGAGAGATGGAGGAAGAGCACCAGCTCATTGCTTCATCAGTCGCATTCAACGTCCCAAACTAGTCATATGGTCCTAACACAACCACAAAGAATAAAGCAAAATACAGAAAACTCATGATATCTGTTGAGCTCTACAATGAACTGTCACAATGGAGATTTGATTATTTCCAAAAAATTAAATCCAAACCAAGCAAAACAAGTTGATTTAATTAAATCTGGGTGGTTTTTGTTTCAAATGAACTAAACTTTAACCATTAGCATAAAACCAGAAATTTATCTGCCAAATCTGCAAAAGCCTAGGAAAAAGCAACTATTACAAGATAGAAAGGTCATTTTGAACCAAAGTAGAAAATACCTTGGAAACATGCTCACTCTCTCTTAATCTTGCGATTAAACCCATTAATTAAAGTCCTGTGTTGTTTTGCTTTTTTCCAATGCTTAATTGGTTTCCGATAGCTTGGATAGAAGGGTTGAAAGAGAAAGGTCAATAGAATCGAACAAAGTTTTACAACTTGTTGATATTTCCTGTGGCTGTTGCTGAAAGCACTCTTTATTTGTCATGGAATCTCTACTTTTCCACAGTTACAAATGAAGTGACCAGTGTGCTGTCACCAGTCAAGACTGGTCATGGGATTTTCTCTCAGGATGGCTATTTTGACTCAGCCTCAAGGTATACAGTTAAAGCCAAGATATGGAGAAGGACTGATTGGAACTAGAAGGAAAAATAAAAGGCCAGGTAGATACCTGATAACATAGGATAATTGATCTGGATCAAGGTAAATCAGCAGTCTACTTTCAAGATCTGAAATCAACAGCAGAGAAAGATTTGTCTATAACTCTCTAGTAATGTATGTGCATAGGTCCTTTGCATTTTTTTTTTTTTTCATTTGCAACCATGTCCAGTATTAAGAATGCATGAACATCTGAGCAGAGATTGTTCTAGTGGAAAAAGGAGCTCAGGATATTTTATTTCGTTGACTAAATGTCCAGATTAATTACAACAGTGCTAATTGCATTGTTTAATAGTAGCAGTTTTGCTGCAACGTTCATCTTTCCTGTAAATAAAAACTACCTTTCCCCGAAGAATTGGCAGTTAGATGAATTTCATTATGCTAGTCAAGGTTTAACCACCTGTCATATTTTTATTACAGAAATATTTTGGGTTGTAATTATCTGTGATGTTTCATACACTAGTAGGAAAAGTGCAAAGTTCTCAAGGGAAGTGTTCTGATTTACTTGGTTGCTGCTGAATGAAGTTCATGAAACATTTTATTTTGCAGGATTGATGGAAGGCATGATCTGGCAATGGTGCTAGGAAGAAAAGAAAATCCTAGAGGCATGCCTTTCAAAGATGTTACAGGCTATGAATTTAAGATTGATCTTGGTATCCCAGCATGAGAATAAAAATCTTAATACATAAATCGATTCTGAAGGCACCCTTTCACCCTTCCATGTGCTCTCAGCAGCAGGAGATCCTCTACCTGAATCTTAGATTCCACACCTATCTCACTCTAAGGAGATTTTTTTAATTCTCCTATACCTCCAAATCCTTTCCTTCAGCCTTCAGATATGCATGGAATGGTGGATGGTGGTGGTGGTGGTGTGATCTCAAGTAGCTGGCTGGGGTCTCCCATAACACTATTTCCAGCCTATACACTATACACTCATCCCAGATTGCAGTGATCCAAATTGCAACCACAAAATATTTCACCTACGCCTGACTTTCTTACTTTGCTCTATACTCAACCTTTTCTTCTCTTCTTTTCTTTCTTTCTTTCTTTCTATCTATCTATCTATCACTGTCATCTATCTATATCCATATAATATATATAGTTTTTTTATATGCTTTCAAAGTTGAGTTGACATCACACATGTTTCTCTTTATTCTTTTATCCATCCTTCCATCCATCCATCCATCCCTTCAATAAATGTTTACTGAACACTTAAATTAAGGATGGCCAAACTGGGTTGAATTCCAGCAGGCAGTTTCTCAGTTAACTCACCAAGTTCTAAAATCTAGTCCCTAACTATGAAATCCTAGAGAATCACTTTGGTCAGTACTATAGGAGATCAAGCACTGATGAAACACATGATAAGCAAAATGGAAAACCCATTTACTAATTTACAATAAAAGTCACTTTCAAATGGTCTAGAATATCCTATCTCTGTAATAAATATATAAGAAGTCTACATAACCAGGTTGCAAAGCTCCATGAGAAAATATATACACACTGATTTGTGATCAGACACAATCAGAACTAGAGAAGCTAGGAAATTGAGTTTAATGGATCAGATAATCTAAGACACATTTTATAATAAGATTGTGGTATAGTTTCTGGGGCTTCAGTGACTGATATTTAGTGAATCGTTGTCTTTCTCCTTCTTAGGGCATCCTTGTCATTGTGACTAGGAAAGTCAACATTCAGTGGTTATGATTTTTCTCTTCACAATACTTGGCAGGGACACTACCGACCCTTAGCTACTTGACTCTTCTTTTTTGTCACATTGACATACATTGTTACATTCTTTCCTTATAGTGTTGATTCTCAACTGGGAAGATTTTTGCCTCCCAAGAAACATTTGACAACGTCTGGGGACAATTTTGGTTGTGATAAGTCAGGGAGAGCATATGGCATCTACTAGGCAGGGGCCAGGAATATTGCTAAACATCCTACAGTGCACAAGGCAGTGCCCACAACAAAGAATTATTCACCCCAAATGCCAATAGGATCAGGGTTAAGAAACCATGCTCTAGTGATGTTATCATGGTCAATCTGCTTATAGTGTAATTTTGTTTTCCTTGGAGCTATTCTGAATCCTAAGAATACTCTGCCAATCCTGTTTTCACCCACTAAGTGTAAATATTAGGTTTAACTAGCAACAAGGCAATGTTATTTCCCATTTTCAAGTACTTGATGATAACTCACTGTGTATTCACAAGCACTGACAATAACTACTATTAGAATCATCTTCCTGTTCCCTTACCACCCCTCAGAAGGACTTTTGTAATAATAGTCAAATTTATCAAGCATTAATTTCTGCAAGACATTGTTCTGGCTATCTTAATTTATTTAATTTTCTCAATATGTCTGTGAGGTAAATACTATTTTATTCCCATTTTACAAGTGATGAAACAATGTCACAGAAAGACTACCTACTTTACTAAGGCCACTTAGTTAGAAAATGCTACAGCTGGGATTTAAATCCAAGTACCTTATTATGTTATGTTTAATGATGATGTTTGGTCTAGATGGGCTTTAAAATGCTACAAACAGTAAAAAGAATAAATTCCAACTCCTCTGATCTGCTTCATCGCACTCTAAACCTTGACCTTCTCTTCTTCTCTTGACTTCCTACCTCAGACCCTGAAATATAGAAACTCCACCTCTATTTTTCTCATACACATTACCAGGACTGACAATTTGCTCAAAAGGTCTTCTCAACTGGAATGCCCTCTGGCTCTTGCCACCTATTCAATTACACCTGGTTTCCAAAGCTGTGTTAATAAGGCTTGCCTTTTCCCTGAAGTCTTTTATCCCTGGCTGCTATAGTTCATAATAATCTGACTTCTTTTTTTTTTTTTTTAAAGATTTTACTTATTTATTCGACAGACAGAGATCACAAGTAGGCAGAGAGGCAGGCAGAGAAAGAGGGGGAAGCAGACTCCCCGCCGTGCAGAGAGCCCGATGCAGGTCTCAATCCCAGGACCCTGAGATCATGACCTGAGCTGAAGTTAGAGGCTTTAACCCACTGAGCCACCTAGGTGCCCCATAATGATCTGACTTTTATAATACTTACTATTTTGAAGAAAAAAGTTGGCCTTTAAACATCTACTCTATGATAGATATAATAGATAGCAATAAGTATAAGATAATATGAGATAGATAAAATAGATAAGTACATTTTAAAATAGGTCCAAACTGGATTAAAAAAAAATGAATGTTCTATTTTTTATCACCTATATGTGATCTTGTATTGAACTTCAATTTTCCATATGTAACATGTATATAATACCCCCCTACACAGATATTGTATGTGTCTTATTATTTTACTGATGGGAGAGACTATATATATATATACACAGAAAGACAGAGAGATCTATATATCTCTATATAGAGACATAGATACACATATACTCATATGCACATATGTCATGTTTTACATAGTAGATATAAATAAATATATATACGTGTGTGTGTATGTGTATATCCATAGCTCTCTATATCTTGTAATCAAGAGAAAAACCAAGTTTTAACTCTGGGTCCGCCATGTATAGGCCAAATGATCTTAGGCTACTCACTTAATTTGCTGAACCTCATTTCTTTTCTTAATAATGAAGAGAGCACTCATGGATTAACAGATTACATGCTTGATACAACTGTAGGCTTCCTGGAGACACGGGCAGGGATGGACCATCACAATAGTCCTTAACTACTTCAAGCTCTATTTACTACCAGATTTCAACCGAGGAAATCATGGATCCACTGTTCTCAATCTAAGGCTCTGTTCACAGAGTCTAAAGGATCCAAATTATTCTAGGGTTAAAATATGTGTGCCTCTAACTAGTAAATGTGACTATATTTACCATCACAGGGCAATCCAAAAAAACCTTTAGCTCTTCAGGGATTGCCATAATATTTGTTTTTTTCTTTATTTCCTACTTATTCCTGCTATCTTTGTGTCTTATTCTTTTCCCCACTCATAAGAAATCTGGAGTACGAATATAGAAGAGCAGGTGAGAACAGAGTTCCCAAAACTGGGTTCATATTGCTCAGCTAAGTTCAGTTCTTCTTGGTCTATTTCTCCATTAAGTCCAATAATCTCATCGTTATTGCTATACAAAGATGAATTAACTTAGGTTTTCTAACTAATTATTTCTCAAAGTCTTCAATCTGGCTATACTTCTTAATTATAATACAAGGTCATTATTTTACCTTAGATACTTGTAGATATTCAGTTGACCCATGTGTAAAATGAGAAGAATATTTGTTTACCTATATTGGAACTTGAGGTAAGGATACATCCCTAGAGAACAGGACTCTTGTTTTCATCATTAAGTATTTCCAGCACCAGGCTGGTCATACACACACAGTAGCTCTCAATGTTAGTTAAACTGAATTAAAATAAGTTACAATATATAAAAGCTTATAAACTTATAATCTCCTTAAATTTAACAAGTTAATGACACTCTGAATTAACATAAATCTATGTTAATGACATTCTGAATTAACAATCACACTTTTTTTTTTACAACTAATGAATTAGAAAGATAACTTTTTATGAATATAACCATAGTCAGAAGGAAAATACCATTTAATCTACAGAATAACTAAAATTAGTTTTTTATATTTGTATATGGGAACCAGATATCTTTTTTCTAAAACTCATGGTAGGGTCAATATACTGGCTTAGATACAAGTTCTCAAAATTGTACTTGCGTTTTCCTTATATCTGCATTTTTTATGTATTTCATTCTACTGAAAGACTCCTTAGTGAACTCTGAGGTAAAGAAATGATGTTGGGTCTGACAAAAAGCTTCCAATGTTGACCTCTGATCATAGATGTTGTGCTACTTAGTGCAGAAAGCATCTTCTTTCAAAATATAATTAATTTTCTGTAGTGCTTCAAATAATATACTCAACTCCTCACTTTTAATTAAGATTCTTTTTCTTGCTCCAAGTTTAAATTACGTTCTGAAAGCAATTTTTGTCAATTGCTTTTTCATGTGAGAAATATAATTATGAACTAAATTTTGTTAGTGTCATATTCATATTTTTAATAATAAAGTTGTGAATAAAAAATGAACAAAGACTCTTACACACGTTTAAAATGTCTCATGCTATAAATAGAGTAGAACAATTACAGAATATACTGATAATGCCCAAGTATCTTGGTTTTCCAAAGAACAGATATGTCTCCCTGGTAGCTTTTATATAATCAGCATACTGTAAATCAATTATTAGGAGCTTGAGCATAAATAGAAAAGTAAAAAACCTTACTTTAAAAATGTACTGTAAATCTTTTCACTAATTTTCATAATAATCATTTATATTGTTAGTATTTGACTATAGATTCATCAAAAAGGAATTTAAAACTTAGAATGGTCTTTTAAAAGTAATAAATTTAAGACACTGATACTATATGCCTTTTGGGTTATCATGGAAAGGAAAGTTGGTTAAAGGTGATTTTTTTTCTTTCATACCCAAAGATCTTGGAGATACAACGTTTTCTGTAGGAAGATCGACATGTCCATTCTCGATTCTTCAGTGTTAAGACGGAGCTGTTGTGATTGCAGCCACAGTGGCAATTTCTCAATTCTGTCTTCATAAATCATAGCTGCAGGCCTCAGAGGTAGCAGTTACCCTGGTAGGGAAGTTCTGTATTGTTTTGAGTATTGTTCCTGAGATCTATTCTGCAACCCCCTTCTCTAATTTTAACCGCAAGTTTCTTAACAGCTAATTTCCTAAATCTCTTCTTCCTTGCATGGCTCTATTTCCTGCCAAACCCTCAGTGACACATTACATACTGTTTTGCTTTAGGGAATAGAAAAACAGCAACAACAACCACCACCAAATCCTTTGACACCAAAAACAGTAAGAAGAGATAAAGTGTGACAGACGCTGCCCACTCATTGGCTCCTTAATGATTTAAGTTGCTCCACAGATACTAGATTCCACTGTTCATTTTAATCTAGGTCCCTTTAGTCAGAATTGGAGCAATTTCCCAGAAGCCAAGGAGGCTCTGTGAGCATATGTGGACCTCTCAATTCCATGTGTTCTCGGTGAAGGGATCAGACAAATTGTGCCAACTTGTGTTACCGTGGAACTATACTCAGAGAGCTAGGTGGAGGATTTGGGAACTGAAAAGCTGTCACTGGACTGGGCTACAAGTGACAGCTGAGTCCATGGAGCATCAGTTACACTGAGATGGCAGGAAAAGGCCCATTTTCCCCCCCATTAAAACGTTATGAATTCTAAAGCAAATAACACAGTTGTTTCTGTTTTGGTTACTTCCAGACGAAGGAGGGCATGCCCTTTTTGAATAATGTTGAATAATATCAATCAGCGACTGACCTGGGTCTTTCCGGAGCCTTGGTAGGACTGATAACAGTGGGGCTCCTGCACAGCAGTTTTGGGAATAAATGTGTGATTTAGAAGTCTTATATAATTTACTACCAATTTTCATGATTTTTTCTGCTTTTATGGAAACATTAGGTAAAAAATACAGATATACATCAAAGCGGTCTCCTATGTTCTAGGGCCTACCAAAATTTGTTCAGAACTGCAGAGGAAATCAAGTGACTAAGGATAGAACATGGTACATCTGATAAATGGGTCTTGGCATCAGACAGATCTATACACTTGAATTCCTTGTCACCTATTTAGCAGCTGTGCTATGGGGATGGATTCTTAACTTCTCTAAGGCTAAATTTCTTCATCTGGAAATTGGGAACCACCACATATTTCCCATAGGATTGCAAAAAACAAGGGCATCATTATAGTCCTTGCATGTAGATGTTTGGTAAATGTTAATTCACTCCCCACCCTCCCAACTCCATCCACTGCCCTTGCAGTGGTTTCCAAAGGAAATACTTTTATAAAATGTCAAGGTGAGGAACTGGGAACTTTTGTTCCTGTTTATAGAGCTTGATGTAGTTAGAATTTTGGATTTAGATTAGAATTCAGAGTGTGAAATGCTGGTAGAAGTTCTGGTGGAGCTGAGGTTAAATAAGTATTTATAGGCAAAGTTTTGAAGTGAAGGAAGCTTGTAGATAATGTAGAGTCCTTTGCCTATTTTATCTCTCTTCTTATAATAAGGCTAATGGTTTTATTATTGGAATAATAAATTTATCAATTAAATTTTTTATCCCCTTGCCTATTTAAATATTCTAATATTTCTGGTGATGACATTCTAAAAAAAAAAAGACAGTTTGGTACTTGATGGATTAATGGGTCATCAAGAGCCTCATGTCAGGATGAACTGACTTGATACTAGCCAGTCAATGGACCTTAACTTGAAAACTTTCCTAATAATCACCTATATATACATATATATATATATATATATATATATGTATATATATATTTCTTTTTTATTGTGGGAATTTCTGTTTATATCTGCTTGGCAAAAAAAAAAATGTCTTTTCTATCTATAGAACTCAATTTATGCTCACTAGATACCATGCTGTTCTTTACTTTTCCTCTTTTTCTATCCTAGGAACATCTGTGAACCTCTTTGAATGCACCCTTATGGTGCTCGTGACTCCCCAGTACTTCTACTAGAGAGTTCTTCTCATGTAGAGAGTGTGCTGGGAGCCAAATCCACCTGGGATGGAATCTCTGTTCCTCCACTGAGTTAGTACAAGTGTCTGACCTGTTACTTAACATTAGAGCCCCAGTTTCTACATATATCTTCAAAAGTGGGGATAACATCTTCGAGGGATGTTGTGAGGATTCAATTAGACAATGTATGAAAAACATTTGCACATAGGAAGTACTCTGTAAATGGTGGCTGCAATTTAAGAACTGTTCTGGTTGATGTTTGTGAGGTCCATTACGTAGGACTCTTGTGTGGGCACTCACTGACAATTCCCCCATTAGGAATGCTAAGATGAATGAGATTTAGGACATGAAGTCTCAGCTTTCCTACAAATACTTAGGTCCTTTACTGATCTGCATGGTTTTTCATCTGTGTCAAACAATTAAAAAGAACAGAAAAGGATTCAGAATTCCTACCAAAAGTGAGAGAGGACAGAGCTTGGCATTAGCTCCCCAATTCAGTGTTTTCTTTGGAGGACAAGTTAAGGAGTTACCATTTATGCATACAACTGGGTTGTGTTGAGCAGTAGGTAAAATTCTATCTTCATTCCAACAGAGCTTGTGCAGATACTTGCTGATTTTGTTTGCATAAAAAGCAATATTCTTGAAACCTAGCTTTTAAGTAAGAAAGCTTAGAATAGGAACTGGGAAACTAACTGGAAATTGATCCTATTCTAAACATCTGACTTGCCTACTAAAGGCAGGCTCTGTGGGTACTTTTTAATTGAATCAATTATCAACCCTACCTCACTTCTACCTTCTAATTACCATGAGCGGAAGACTCTACTGAATCTCCTGAATTTCTCGACTATGTTGTAAAGATTGCACTAAGCACTGATTTAGCCTCCCGTTAGCTAGATCTATTTGGGCGTCGACCCAGCACCATTTACTTGTCTAAGTGACATTTATTAAAGTTCAACATTAGAAGATCCCATATTTCATGTTAAATATCTTATTGTAAAAATTACAATCACATTTTCACAATGATATACCTCATGCTTCAGAAGTCTTTATGTCACATCTCAACTTATTACACATTCCAAAGGAGGAGAGCAATTTTAAAAGCTTTGTATTTCTCATTATGTTTATTTTCCCATCCACTTACTAAAACTGTACCATATTTCAGAGTCTCATGAATAGTGAAGGCAGATTTCAAGGAACATCAGACTTATGATGGCATCCTTAACTTGACATTCATAGAAAAATCTGAAAGTACATGCATGGCTGGTTTTATCCTGAACTGCACTTAATTTAAACCCAGCTCTTTATTTTTCCCTGAAGTGTCTGCTGTATTTGATATATCTTCAGTTTCCATAAGCTGTTTACACCTGCTGAATATCAAGGGCATTCCATACCCAGAATAATTTAAGCCAATTTGATGAACTGATTTGAATAGCGATAATATAAAGAAAAATAAGCCAACAGAAAAAGAAACTACAGCATTTTAGAGTGGAAAGAACCATTACAGAGTTATTTCTTTCATTCCCTTCCCTCCCTCCCCTTAGTTCACAAAGTAAGGCTTTTGCCAAGGTCCTATAGTTAGTTGGTGGCAGTCTAGTCCAGAACCAATTGCTTTTAATTCTTCGACAATGTTCTTTCCATAGTGCCATGTCGCCAAATAAGTAAAGCCAAGGGTTACTGTTACTCATCAAGCTCTAGCAATGCTAAACTACAAAGTGTAAATAACTAACTCATGCCCTAGATATTAGAATATCAGTAACTACAATTAGTATTCCTTTTTTGTTCCTTTGGACAGATGCATTTGAATCATAAATTGAGTGTTGTCCTACAAATTTACAGCCTTAAAGTCCCATAAGAACACCAGTATGCTGGCCATCTGCCCACTGCTTTCCTTCAGCTACATAATCATCCAACAGCCTATGTCCTAGTCAACAACTTTGGAAACTGAGTAGATCTAAACCTGACAGAGTCTTAATTCTTTTTACTTAAGAAGTGCAGTGGCATACAATGAGATATGCTGACCTCTTTATATACAACTGGTTTATAATTTCGATGTCTACAGGGAACAGATTCTGGGCTCCATGAAAGATGAGCTATTTTCCACTGACTATGATTACTGGCTTTTCTGGAGGTGGAGAAAAGGCTTTAAGCACTCCCCTCTGATTCTTCTCTAGGCCAGCTGCTGGAGCCATTAAAGCCCGAGACTATCCATACCATCTGCCTATCCCACCCATGGTTCACAAACCCAGGTTTCTTCTTATAAAAAGGAAAGAAAGAAATACAAACCAAAAGAGAGATTGGTCACAGCCATACACAAAAATGTTGATCAAATCAGGGTAAAGGGAATTTTATATGGTTTGGAAGGTTAGTGAGGTTGTTCACACTTGGTGCTTGTTGCTTTTTTTTGAGCAAGATGTGTTCCTTTATTCAAAAATTAGCGTCTGGTGGTGTCAAATGGATAAATCAATACAATCACTTCTAATGCATTTTGACTTTCCACTTATGCAACTTTTTGAGCCATTTCTCTCCTGTCAAGTACTGTCAACCAACCCAATGAACGTTAATCTGACCAGGAAAGATGCATTCATTTTGCTCATTAGGAAAAAGAAAAAGGAAAATGTATTGTACGTTCATGTATATCATGGAAAACTAGACCTTACTATTCTCAGTGATAAGGGGCAGAGAGTAAACCTAATACAGCTTTCTGTATAAAGTAATAACATATTCTTAAACATGTACCACTCAGGCATATATCTGAATGAGTAAATGAAGAGAAAGAAGACTTTCAAGTATTTGCTACTGCTCAGAAGCTTTGAAATTTTTCTTTTGAGCTAGTTTTCCAGGGAAGTGTGTAAAACTCTCAAGAAATTTAGTTTCATTTGTTTACAGATTTCCTTCTACTTTGTTCTACAATGCTAATAATCATACTTATTCTCTAATAACCCTATTCTAAACATTTAGCAACAAATACAATTAGGCTATTTAAAAAAATAAAATTCATTTTCAAAGAACAAAAATCTGGCAACTTGATTCAGAAATAATTGCAGAAGAACATGATTCATATTCTAAAAGCAGCTTTAAAAGGAGCTTCTAAATCAATGATTCTTATTTGAAGTAATAAGGCTAAAAGGTTGAAACAGACATATAATATACATCTGTTGCTGTATGTTGGTTTAAAATTCAGTTGGATCTGGCATCTCCAGTTCTATGCCTGCATGTCTACCTATAATTCAACCTACCATCCCAGCACATGAACCTATACTGCTTAAAGATATCAGGAATAGTTAATTATATTCTTGATCACCTTCAACTCATAGAATTTCATGTCATTGGAAGAAAAAAATATATATATATAGTTTTCGTAGTTTAACCCATAGGTTGATATCACTCTCTTTTCTTACTACATGCTTAGAACTACACTTTCATGATGAAAATTACAAGTAACTGGAAAGATTCACTCATGCCCACAAAAACATATTGCCTTGTTGAATATTAACAAATATTTTTTATAAGCTTTAAAAGTACTGATGTGTATGGGACACCTGGGTGGCTCAGTTGGTTGAGCAGCTGCCTTCGGCTCAGGTCATGATCCCGGCGTCCTGGGATCGAGTCCCACATCGGGCTCCTTGCTCGTCAGGGAGCCTGCTTCTCCCTCTGCCTCTGCCTGCCATTCTGTCTGCCTGTGCTTGCTCTCTGTCCCTCTCTCTCTCTGACAAATAATTAAATAAAATCTTAAAAAAAAAAAAAAAAAGTACTGATGTGTCTTAAGAATTAAAATTATTCTCCTCTATGCAGTATACTAGAAAACTTTGCTCTATTTTAAAACTTTAAAAACAAATCAGACTTTTAAATAAATATATGTTCAGCAGCTTCTCTCCATTAGTCCTCTCTGATCATTGTCCTATACAACTATGGGAATGGGATGTTGACCCCTTGCGTATCTACACCTTTCGGCATATTGGTAACTGCTCTTCTTAAAAGGAAGCAGTTCCCGTAACTCTTCTATCTGCTTCCATCTGCTTCTCTATGAAAGATAATTTAACATAACGGAAAATTTAAAATAATTTTATTCTTGATATTGCTTCTTTTTTAAAATGACGTAGTTTATACTAACTTTAACTGCTTAAATATGTAGAAACATCATTGTGAGTTACACCTCAATCAGCTCTTCCATAAACGCAACTTCTTTCATATCTTAAATCTATGTTTTTCATTTTATCACATTTTATGGAATAGTTTTAGACCTTTGGTTTTATTGATTTTTGTCTTTTACTTGGTATACGCTGGTATTTCTTTTGGCTTCCAATAAATTTAAAATATTTCCCAATAAAACCATCTCACCAAATGATAAAGTATAAACTTGGGAGAGAAGTTTAATTTTAACTACCTTCCATTTCATTTTGAAACTTTTAAAATTGGTCATTGAAGTTCTTCATGATATCTAGTATAATGGGAAAAAGCATCTAAAATTTATATCTGTGTTCATACCTGCCTTGAAAATTAATTTGTGTCTTTAATAAATATTAAGGATAGAAAAGACCAGAATTTCATCAGTAAATGAAAGTGATTATTTTTTTCTCGTAGTTAAGAAGCACAGCCAATTTAACTGTGGTTGGTTAGATTCAAGAGTTAACTAAATGCAACCTTTAGGCTCAGTAGAATATTCAAACCAAAACACTCTGTTTTTACTTTTTAAACACTTGAAAATTAATCCAATATTTTTATGTATTAATTCCATTAAATTCTTTTATGTACTTTTGAATCTATATTACCCAAAGAACAACATATGCTGCCTTAACTTTGTATACTTAACATGTTGCAGTGAAATAATCTTGTCTAATTTCTCAATAGATGCTGCTAATTTAGTGCTTCTGAAATTGTCTTTTGTGTACTATTAAGGTAATTGAAAATCCTATTTGATGGAGGTTCTGAACTCTTCTGAGTCCTTTATCTGTATATGTTTCCTAGTTAGTCTTTATCACATTCTAGATTATTATAACACTAATGTCTCATCATTATTTACCCATATCTCCTGAAGTTCTATTACATAAAAATCCTATATAGCCTGAAATCTAAGAGTAGAAAATTCATTTACAGTATGTATTTTAAAAAAAATCAACTTTCACTTTAGGACACTTTAAGACTTTTACCACCCCCTCCCAGTCCCAATAAATCATACAACTGGCAATTAAAAGACACATATTTAGGTCCAAATTGAGGACTTCAATGGATATAAATCATATGATTGGCTTATGTTTTAGCAAAAATATAAAGAGTTAGTTCCTAAGGATCTTTTCTCCCTAATTTGATTTGAAAGAACAAAGAACTGATCTAATGGAAGCCTCCGTGTGCATATGCAGGTGTGTGGATGCTCATGTCACCTCATGCCCAACAATCCTATTTCTGTGACCAAGTCCTGCCTTCCATGACTAGAGACACGGCTTCGAAAAAAATGTATTTTTGAAGAATTAGGCCCTGAGATAAGATTCTGGGGAAACTAAATGAAAAGACTAAATGCAGTCAACTGTTTATGGGGCAGGGAACAGACTGATGGAGTTTCATATTATCTATAGTTAAGGCCCAGTAGAGATCTGGGATGACCACCTCCCTCTCCCACTCAGCTTGGAAATCCATCAGCAGCCAAACCCAGATTCCTTTTGGAAAGGGGTACAGGAGCCAAGCTGGTCACAACTGAATTTGGCTGAGTGTATAGGGGTGTGTGAGGCGAGGGTGTCCCTGGAATTCTCACCCCAGAACCCTCTCTTATTCACTAGATACCGAGGAAATCTAGCTCCAAGACTGTTCCTTTCCTCCCAGACATAGTTATTGGTGGTGGAGTAATGTGGTAGTTCGCAGAATTACTCAGTTGAGCCTTGCCTTGCAAAAACAGCTAAGCCATCCTTACGTAGTTACAAGCTGACTACATTTTTTTTCATGTTGTTATCCAGCACCTATTCCGAGTGCCATTAATAGATTACACAAGAGGCATACATTTTAATGTATGCATTTATAAGAGCAATAACACACATTTGAGTAATACCTTTTCCTTTCATGGTGCTGGGCTCATGAACACCAATGAGAATTTTCTGACCAAAGAAAATATGTAACAAATGTTACTCCATACTCAAGGTCAATAGATAGGCTGGACACACACGTGAGTTTCTAAATAAAGCCATGATTTTTCACAGAACTGACACATTTTTGTTGCATACTCTGAATATGTCTGAACATTTTATTAAAAGATATACTGAGTGAATATTGTAGATTAGCCAAGTATAATTTATCAGTATAAAAGTGATTATAAGATCATATAAATCAGACTTATTTCTATCTTAGATATCTCTTCACTTTTATGCAAAGTTAAGAGTACCCTTAATGAGTAGTATTACTGGAATTGGCTATTAGGAGTGGTGGCTACAAATCCAAAGAATAATTGTTTGATTTTAATATTCAGATTCATTGAATTTTTAATCATCTACTTTATAGGAGTTATTCAAGGACTTCTAATTGAATTTATGACCTTGTACTGAAATCATATCACAAAACTCTTTATGTTTACTCATATAAGCCTAGTTGTTTTACCCTTATATTTATTTTTCCTTCGTAGTATTTCTTTGGTACTCTAAAGAGAGATGACTTATTTAAGAAGTTAATTAACTAATGCAAAATTTACTCCTATTATCTTCATATTTAATTAAGACTTCTTATTTATGTTATTGCCTTAGCAAGGACTACAAGTTATTCCTGAATGTCAGGCTCTTATCTATTTCCCTCAGCTTTTAAACATAATAAAGTACCTGGATTCTTTATTCAGTATTTCAGATCTCCTTTCTTTCATGTCACAAAAGATAAATGCACATGGCTGCACTGACAACATCACAGCTTTGAAATGCGTCCACCCGTTACCTTATAAATAGTTCAGCCACTTACTTTAATCCATCTTCTTCTGGCCATCACTCTAATGTCAAACTTACAAGTTTAAGAATGCACTTTTTTCCAACTTCTAGCTTTAAAGCAAGAGCCCAACAGTCTATTCACTTCACTAACACAAACAGACAGAGGTAGCATTTGGACTGACAAGGTGTCAATCAGTAAGCATTCTCATTTAAGAATACATGATAGTGGGGCCCTGACATTTTTATTTTGATGAACATTACGTGTTAACAATGACAAAAGTCTACCCCTCCTGAGATGTGCATAGGTGAAAAGGGCTGGGGGCTGATTTTCCATTTTACTTCTCTTTGTGTTTTTAACATTTCAGTATAATCATCCATGATCCATAGCTTTTACATAGTTCTTGTAGTTCAATATCCTCTCCCTGCAAATATACACACACTTTTTTTTGTTTATTTATGCTAGCCAAATTTTTCTTTCTTTAATATCAACTTTCTTGAGCCAATAACTTTGAGTTTATTAAAATTCAAAGAAGAACTAAAACAAAAGGGATACACACAACACCCACAGAGGTTCTGGAGATTGTAAAATCTCTGGGGGTCATGGAACATGAAGGAAGTGGATTTTGATCTCTCCTTAGGATCTAGGATCTGATTTGGAAAGTCCTTGAACCGTCCTAAAGTTAATAGAAGATTATTAAATAACATGAAACAAGTACTAAAAAGTTGATGCATGAATTTTATCATTTGACCAAGTCCTCTCTTTTGAAGGAGCAACTGCTCATAATCAAGGATTGTTGTTTTGTGGACTTCTATAGGTTGCATATAAGAAATTTGTACTCAATACTCAATGTTATCACTTTCTAAGAGTTATAGAACATTTAGCTTTACTTTTCCATGCATTTCTTTTCACTTGTGAGGTTTCCCTGCTGCAAATCAGAGATGAGATTGGGAGTTAGTGTGTAGATTCCATTTACAAAATATCTGTTTCAGCTAATAGACTTAATTTGCATTCTCCTGTCTCCCAGCTGGAGTTCTAACGCAATCATGATTCATTCTAAATCATCAGCATCCTGGACTAGAATTAATATTTCTCAATACTTAGGTAAGAAGTAAGACAAAGTTTTGTAGCTTGAAAATCACAAGTCTCTTCTGGCTACAACATCACCATAAACCACACAATGGTAGCTATAAGTTTTTTCATTTAAAAATTCCGTATCTCAAAAAAAGTCCATATCTCAAATTGATTTTGTCCCAAAAGTCCATCATAAAAAAAATCAATGCAATTTAACTTTCTTAAAGAAAAATAATGGATATATAACTGATTATCTATTTTTTAACATAGGAAGACAACATCGCCTGTTGTACTCACATGGCACCGTGCGGAGGTAGAGGTTGTCACGGATGATTTGCTGCAGTTCGTGGTCCACAGAACCCTTCTGAAATCGTAAGTTGAGGTAGTGACGAAGATCCTTATCAACAATTCCTCCTAGAATGATAAAGTTTCTTAATGAAGGTTGTTGGAAAATATTTCAAGTATGTAATTTGATTCTGTCATAAATATAGTCATGAACCCATTTAAAGATTTATTTACTTATTTGAAAGAGAGTGAGAGAAAGAAAGAGAACATGGTGGTGGAGGGTGAAGGACAGAGGGAGAGAAAGTCTTACACAGCCTCCATGCTGAACACAGAGCCCAAGGTTGGGGCTCAATCCCTCCACCTGCAATTATCACCTGAGCCAAAACCAAGAGTTAAGTGCTCAACCAACTGCACCACCCAGGTGGCCCTCATGAACCCATTTAAACCTTTACCTCCTTGATAATAAAAACATTTACTGAGATAATAATTGTCACTGTTCTACAATGCATTCTTTAAACTATTTTTCATTTAGAATGAAGTCTATATTATGGCAAAAGATATGTGTTACTCCTGAAATAATAATGAAATGTCTCATTGCATGGCTGAAAAAGAACCCCCCCCCGCCCCGCCCAGCTCCGTTGTCCCTTTCCCCCCAGGCTCTGGCAGGCATCATTCTACTTTCTGTCTCTATGAATTTGACTACTGTAGGTATATCATAGAAGTGGAATCATATAATACTCGCCCTTTAGTGACTGGCTTATTTCACTTAGTATGTCTTCAAGGTTTGAGAAGATTTTTAAGTTATTCAAAGTCACTATGTATTTTTAAATAAGTGGGATCATATGAAAAGCTAAAAGAAAAAAACCTTATACAAATATTAATACTTTCTCCCTTTATATAATAAATCAAAATAATTTTCTATGTGCAGATATTTTTAACTTGGGACAAAGTTTGGAAAAATTTAGATTTTTTTTATTATTATAGTTGTTTTTTTATTATTATTAATGTTATTATTACAGAAATAATTTTAAGCCTATTTGCCACTATACTTTAATGAAAAATAAACTGGGCTATAGGTGAGAAAACTTACATTGTGCATCTATCAATGACTAATTTCATACCTAAAGGTAATTATTCTAAGTTATTATTTTATTGTTTTTTATTTAAGTAGGTTCCATGTCCAGCGTATAGACCAATGCAAGGCTTGAATTCATGACCCTGAGATCAAAAGGTGAGCTGATATTAAGAATTGGATCCTTAATCTACTGAGCCACAAAGATGCCCCAATGATGTTAAATTATGAAGATAATTTCTTATTCTTATTTTTATTCTTATACTTAAAAGAAATCGAAATACCTACAAAAATATAAATAAAAATCCCTGAAACAGTTATCTTTTATCTTTTCAAGCATATTAAGCAACTGAGCCAAGACAAAAAATTATAGACTACGAAATCTGTAATAATCATATAAATCACAGTCTCTTCAAGTCCTTTTGAATCTCAAAATTATAATTCATCCATGTATTTGCACCACCATGACCATGTAAAAATAGCATTCTGTGGGTGTGCATATTTGCAACACAAATACCTCTTACACAAACAGTAAATATATTTGCAAATCACATATTGACACAATTTTGAAATTTCTGACTCTATTGTTTCAGTTGTCTCCTAACCTGTTGGCAGAGCTTCAGTAAGATGCCATAAGAAATAGTACTTTTAACTGAATTGACTATCACAATTCTTATTCTCCAAACACCGTTTCTCATATATTTGAGCAAATGATCAGAATCTATTTTTCTTCTACCCAATATGATATGATAGCAGAAAACAAATGACATCAAAGTAAAACATGCTGCTTATTGAGCGCACATAAATACTATATCCAGAATGCTTGCACATATAATTTTCCAAATTCAAAACAATTTCCTTAGTCAAAGAAGGAGAGCAGTCAGATAGGAAAGTCACTTAAAACTAGTATCACACTTATCAACAATTACTTATTATTTATACTTCCAAACGTCCTGCATTTCCATGTAGCTTGGACCTCCTGACATCCCTCTGAAGTAGTTAACAGTTAGAAATCCTGAAATTCTGTTTCTCTCCGTTGGTCTTGTCCAGTCAACAGATCATGTCTACCCTTGCTGCTAATTCATTACAGCCATAGAGCAACCATCATGCCTGCCTGTTCCCAGCTGTCATTTCTGCAAGGCTCTAAGAATACAGGTCCTTCAGCAACTGCACTCCAGCTTTCTTCTCTTTTCCTATCTGTCTAATATGTGGGACATGCCAAGTGATGAGATGCTTTCTGGCAGCCCGAGAAAATGCTAACTAGAGAAGAACAGATGTAGTCTGTCCACTAAAGTAAGCTAGAATCACTCACCTAATGTAACATGGATAAGCTCACATTTTGTCATCCAGGGTGATTCTTGTCCCTGAAAATGGATTATCAGTTGAAACCATTATTTTTTAACTACAAAAATACTACATTAGCCCTCTCAAAATTTGGCCTACTTAAGAAAACAGTAAGAAAAGGCTGTCTATTCATTCAGTGACTACTCCCCCCACCCCACCCTGGAATTATCTGTAGTTTCTGAGAATTATTTAAAATTTTCTTCCATTAATTAAAATGAAAGACATAAATGATTACAATTATTTTGGAAGGACTTCTCTTGACTCATATTTCACTAATACTTTACTTTTCTTCATAATGTATCATAGCATCTTTCAAGTAAGGCAATTTTATTTATCCTTGTTATGGTGAATTCTGCTACTTGCCTACCAGCATTCTTTCCACTATACTTTTTTTTTAAATTAAGAAGCCTGACTTAGTTTCAGGCCCAAACATGCTCTGCTCTAGGATATGGATCACAGTGATCTGAAATAGTCATAAGATCTAGTTTCTCACTTTCCTACCTGCCCTTTCAGTCTTCCATTGAGACCTCACACAGAAGAAGGGCATTTCTTATTCACTGAACTAGACCAGATATCTGACATGGAGTAGTCACATTCTGACCATAAAGTGACTTGCACAAGGGAAAAATCCAACGCGCTTAGGAGATTGGAGTAGAGGTTAGAAACAGCCTAGGTCCCTGACAGTTTCAATGAGCACCTAAAATAATATCAGAAACTACATAACAAGATTTCTTGTTTTATGAGAAAAAGTATATATTTATTTTCTGAAACTATTATGGTTTTCTGTTATCTGCGACTCTACATGATCCCAGTTGATATGTTTTATATATAATTATTTTATATATACGTATTTAACTGTTTTATATACATATATATATATTTATAGAGTATGTATACACCAGACACACACACAAACACACTTAAAGGCACATTTTTCCTTAATTAGCAATTTAAATTAGAGAAGAATTAAGCAACAGGCAGTGGGGCCAAGACTGAGCTGAAAAATAGCTCCTGGGTCTCAAGACTACCTGATTTCAGGTATTTTAGTTAACATTTTAAACAATTCCACATGGTGAAGTGTTCAGTAAATATTATCTACTATTAAAATAACTGATTAATCCACCACATTATTTGCTATAGTTATAATTTTTGGTTGTGTTGTTATTTTTTGTCTGTGGCATTTCCGTTTTGTCACTTGTTAGTGATACCTAGATTTGTTGGCTTATCAGATGCCAACCCAATCATTCCATCAAGCAGAGCACCTGCCACTGCCAATGCCTTAGCCACTGTACTCTGCCCTTAAAAACCCCAGTGGCTCTTACTATTATATCTTAAAAATTATGAGCTATTTCACTTAACTGTGAATTTTTATCCACTTATTTTATAAAATAAAATAATTAAAAGATATAATACTTTCTCAAATTAACATATTTGTCCATGAGAGATCTGAGAAGGATTTGAAGCCAATGATTCTGCTTCTAAAGATCATGTACTTAACTTTCATAATCTATAGCCTGAAGGCCAAACTTCTGAGTCCGAAGTAGTCAAGTCCTTTCTCAACGTGACCCCAAACAAGCTTTTGAACCTGGCATCGAAGGATAACTTAAGAACTCTTAAGACAGAACTTGATTCAAACTCTTCATATTACAAATGAAGAAAGCAAAGCTCTCACAAATTACCCAACATGCGGTTCAGAGCAAAGATGGGAGGAGGACTGGGAGAATCATCAGAGAAGCAACTCCCACGGATTTTGTGGGAAAAAACTCCAAATGTTACCATTGGGAAATGGTCTGCATCTCTATGGTTTCTACAGTTTTCAGAAATGCCCCCAGTACAACCGCTTTGTCTCCTTTACTACTTGAATGCCCAGAATGAGGAAGCTATGGTAGAAGAGGCTACTCGGCTCAGGTGGAGAGAAACTCCTTGGTATATTTCCGAAGACAAATTGTCAGTCCTAAGCCTTGTAGCTAAAGCCATTTGCTCTTCTAAGCTTGAGGATGAAATACACCAGGCTTTCCAATGTTTGTGCCTGGAATCTGATTGCAACTACATAACAAGTGTAGTCCCATCCCTCATTAGTGGGGATGGCTATTAGCTCAAACTTTCTCTTCCCTTGAATCAAGTGCTTCAGCAATCTGCTCCTTATAAGTTGAGAAGAGCAATTTACTGGTTGGGATGGTGCAGGGTACATAGAAGAGGAAGATGAAGATGGCCAGCAGGTCAAAGTCTGGCTCTATTCATCCTATGTCATCTATTCATCCTATACTTTAGCCAATCAGGCTACTCTAACATTCTGTTGACCTGAGCTGTCTTTTCTTCTCTTTACCTCAGTGTTTTGTTTTTTATGTTTTCTTTTTTCCATTCATACTCCAGCAGGAGTGAGCATTTGATTTTTGTGTTTCTTTCTGCTTTATATTTTGTACTCATCTTTGTGCTTTATGTTGTACTACTTTCTTTTGGTAACAGCACTTTGATTTCTTTTTTCTTTTCTTTTCCTTTTTTTTTGAGTGGCTATATTTCTCTCATTCTCTATAAATATGATTAGACTCTTGGTCAATCTGCTTTGCTCTTGCTTAGCCAATCAAAGTTTCTCTTCCAGGAGTTGGCCTTATCAGTGGAGTGACCCAAGAATGTGAATGCAAGTGCGTTCATCCTGAAAGTGGCACCTTGAAGAATCTACCCATCATATTTGCCTCCTGGACACATAAAGCTGCTCTTTTTTCTAACTAGCTTTGTTCATTTTCCCATTGTTGTTTGCAACTGGAGAAACTTTGTAGATAAGAATGTCTTCTGTTTGATATTCCCAGTTGAAATCATATCCATCCTTCAGCTTAAAATTATCCTTCCCTTGGCTTTCCTTGTGATCTTTTGGCCTTCACTTCCTCTGAAGTTCTATATCCTGGCCACATTCCCTAAGCATTCTGCACATTCTAACAGGCCAAACAATGAAAAGTGTGTCTACTCTATGTTGTATATTAAACTGTAAGCTCCCCAGGACAGGAAACTCCCTAGTCATTTTATATCTTCTCTCCTCTCCTAACTTTAGTCTCTAAAGTAATGCCTTCTGAAAACAGGAGGCCCCATAATGTTTGCTAAATGAATAAATCACAAAGTCTGTAGTGGAAAGAATGCCAGACTGCAGATTAGGAAACTGAGTTTCAATTTCCACTCCAACACTTAATTCATTGAGTGGTCTTTCATTTCTGGGTCTCATTTTTCTCACTGTAAAAGGTGGGTGTCTTATCATGTTGGGCTTCTCGAACCAAATACCATTTAATTGAGTGGCTTAAAACAGGTATCTATTTTTTACAATTCTGGATGCTAAGTCCAAGATCAAGAAGCTGGCAGTTTGGGTATCTGGTGAGGGTACTCTTCCTGATCTGCAAGTGACCATCTTCTCCTTGTATCCTCACATGGCTGATAGAGAACTCATCTCTCTAATGTTTCTTGTAAAGTTACTTAACTCATTAATGAGAGCTCCACCCTTATAACTTAACTACTTCTCAAAGGTCCCACTTCCAAATACCATCACATTAGAGGTTAGAATTTCAACATGTCATTTTTGGAGGAAACCAACATTCAGTCCATAACAGTATGTGTAGAACCAAATAAGGTCTCCACTAGATTTCAACTTTATGCTTCCATATAAAATGTTTGGGGATTTTTTTTTTTTGTAATCAGATAATCACATTAATTTCATTAGGTATTTATAACCTCAGACCACAAGTTATCCCTAGTCCATAAGAAATAAAGCCATGGATAATCTCCCTAGGATACTGTTTTTTTATTTTCTGAATTGTCCAGGAAGGTAAGAACATCAACAGGCAACTGATTTCATACACTGTCTTTGTCAAATAAGCAGTAAAATAAAATTTCTGTCTAAGTAGTAGACAGAAAGCTGTCTATAGGAAACTGGAAGATGAAATAGTTTTTTCCATATCTCTTAAGCTATGCCTGTGACTAATTACAAAATTTTTTTTTTTTATCTCACTTTATTGGGTGGTGGGGAAGTCAGGGAATAGACAGTAGGCAATGATTATAAGGCTATGTTGCTATGTTCCTTTTCTAAAAATAGTTTCTGCTTGGCTTACCTCAAAAATGGAGAAATAAATCACAAGAAAGTTGATTGATTTTGTGAAGATCCACAGCCACAAAATAGGTGACAGACACATCTAATCCATTCTACCCGAGCAGGCTCCAACCCCTTTTTAGGTGGAAAATTGTATCTTTGGTTTCTGATGATCTAGAGGCCCATCTCATTTTCAGGCAGCTAGAGAACTGCACCAAATCACTGGGTGCATTTGATCTATCCTGGCCATTCTATAAATTGTGACCCAGTAAAACTGTTCTTCCCCCAATAATTCTCCTTTGCCTATTTTAAATAGGAGCACACATAGAAGGCCCATGGTAACTCACTGTAGATGAATTAATCTGGTTAATTGCTTTTTCATAGCTAGAAACATTTAGATATATGAAAATTTGTATCCCTTCCATATTTTACTCATAATACTAGAGAGTACAGTCAATCCTTTTTATCATGCCTTAATATCCTTGTGTGTTTTCTTCAAACTTTTAGTAGCATTACATATTTTGTATAAGAAATGTAATAATAGTTTTCTTTATAGAAAACTATAAAGTACTCATGAAAGAAATTGAGGAAGACACAAAGAAATGGAAAAA
>NW_019154124.1:8167116-8198705 GCF_002288905.1 Enhydra lutris kenyoni
AACCTGGCGATTCACAGACCTGTACCCCTGGGGATAAAAATATATTATATGTTTATAAAAAATAAAATTTAAAAAAAATGTAAAAAAAAAAAAAGAAATGTAATAATAAAAGAGTCAACAAAATATATTAAGCAGTTGCACATCATTAGGAGATTCAAAACTAGAGAGAATAATTGCTGTTTCAGAAAAAATGACAGAGATAAATGTAAGTGGTTTATAATATTCTCTAACTCTATTGAAAATGGCTTTTTATCATTTCCTTCCCCCTACTACTGCACAGATGGGATATTAATATTGAATTTCATTTTTCATTGTTAGCCTTAGTTTCAAAGTAAATGTTGGAGTTGTTCTTATAGTTATGATTATAGGTTCCCATAGAGAAGAAGAAGTGAATACTTGGTACATGTCTGGCATTGTGCTAAGTGCTGTACAGGCATTACCCCAAATTTTACAATCAAGAAATGTAAAATACAGGCACATAGTCAAAACCAATCTCATGTGTATCTAAATTTTCTACAATATTTCAAGGTGGCTAATTCAGTGCAGGAATAGGGTATTTTCTATTAATTTCTTTGGCTCACCTAACTCTTAAACATTAGATGTTCTTTATAAAAAGCAGGATGTCACAACAAATTAAACATAACATGAGATAAAAGAACATATGGCCAAAAAGTAATCTGACCTGAATTCAATCTATTTTTTTTTAAATCAGAGATTATATCACTATAAGTTTAAAGTGAAAAAAACACAATCTATTAGGATAGTTATGAATGGATTTGAAATCTTTAATTAAAGGTTTTTAAAGTGCAACACTCTAAGGTTTCTATGTAGAATTATTAAGGTCGAAGAAAGAAACTATTGTCCAAAATATCTGCATAATTCACCAGGAAATTCTTTCTTCACTTGGGGTCTTGGTTTATTGCCTTTTAAACTATTTGTCCAAATTTAAGCATAAATTTTTTAAAAATGTAATGATAAAAACATCACAATTCTTTTTCTTGGAAAAACCAAGCATTTACCCACATTAATTTTTTTAAAGATGTTATTTATTTATTTGACAGAGAGAGACACAGCAAGAGAGGGAGCACAAGCAGGAGGAATGGGAGAGGGAGAAGCAGGTTTCCTGCTAAGCAGGAAGCCTGATGCAGGGATTTATCCCAGGACCCCTGGATCATGACCTGAGCTGAAGGCAGATGCTTAACAACTGAGCCACCCAGGCGCCCCTACCCACATTAATTTTTAAAAGCATAAAACAGATTGCTCATACTAGGTATGCCTGAAACACGTTTACTTATTGAAAGCGAACATGTGAATGATATTCAAACAATGAATGTCCAAGCTAATTTCATTTTATATTAGCAAGCTATTATCCTCAAGTCAAGTGAAAAATTATATTTTTAAAGAGGTGATATTGTGAGTAAAATTGAGTATTATCAGGAATAGTTTTGTAAACATATGACATTGTCTCATGTTTTCAGAACTATAATACAAGGTCAGTCATCTCACTTAATTTTTTGCTAACCTGCTGCAACTTAAAACTCCCAGATGACCTGGGAGAATTGATGGTCTACTCCAAATGTCTTCATGCTGTAAAGTGCCATGACATGGACCACATTGCCGAAACTGACTTAAAAAAAAAATTCACAGCTTTATTTATGAGTCTATTTTACTGTGACAATACAAAGAAATTCCCTGACAAACCTGGTTCCAAAGAACAGACTAATATATCCTCTATAGGCTGTGTCATGATGGGCCAAGACTAATGAAGTTATAGGAATTCTAGGCACATGATTTGAATGGCTACAGGCTGACTTCGAATAATGAGGAATGTGTTCCAAAAGTTTATTTGGAATGCAGGATTTTTTCCCCCATAGAAATAATGTAGCCTATTATAATTATGTCTTTGGCCCATCTATAAGTCTTTTAAATTAATTAGGCACCTGAAATACATTATTCATGGCATATTGGAAACACATAATTGTTACAATTGCCATGTATAACAATGCTTCCTGGGAGGTGGGGGCAGGAGGAGAAGAGTTATAGTTCCAAGTTAGGCTGACAGGTTATAAAAATTCAAAACACATCTTTCAAGGAGAATTCAAATGGAACACTCAGCTCCAAGACCCTGGTGGGGATTCTTGCTGATACCCTTAAAGATTCCTCAGGGCAACGATGGCTTAGGAATAGGTAGAGGAGGGAGGAGCCTGCTGGGAGGACAATTGCATATACCCTTGTATAAATGCTTATGGGACCGTGAGCATCCTGCTGATGTATTTCCTCACAGCCCTGCTCACCCCAAACTCTTTTTCTTCGGAGTTGCTCAGGCCGCAGTTTATTCTGAGGTCTTGCTGGCCTTCATTCGTGTTGCCATCATCTATCTATTTGATCTGATTTCATTATAAAATGGGCTGTAATCTCTTCCCCGATTTCCTATTTTAGAAACAAACACAAAATCATTTTGAAATATCCTGGGCATTCTTAAAAATGATTACGGCTCAGGTCATGATCTCAGGGTTGTGAGATTGAGTCCCTTATCAGGCTCCATGCTGGGTGTGGAGCCTGCTTAAGATTCTCTCCCTCTCTCCCTCTCCCTGTCTAAAAAAAACAAAAACAAAAACAAAAAAAACACACCTTTATTACTCATAAAATTATGAAAAAGAGATCTGAAATGCCTTTCCCCACAAAAATTTGTAAGCCCCTAAACATTTTGTCTACCCATCCCCCTCCCGCGTGTATACCTAAGGATTGCATACATACTGTACATTATAAACATAGTATAGACCCTGTAGGAAAGACAAGGTCAGTGGATAATTGTGGAAAATTGATGGTTACAAAGCCTGGAAAGTATTTTCAGATTGCATAAGGATCTAAGCTCACCTAACTCAGTTAAATATGTCATTTGAGGAATAGGACGCGCATTTGTGCGCATGCATGCATAGATGCATGTTAGGGAAGCAGAAGTGGGTGGACGATAAGAAGTAAGAAAATAGCCACTGAGGACTCTGACGATGGAGGCAGAGTAAAGAAGGACATAGAGGGAAGATTTTGTTATCATTCTTGTGCCCCAAGATTGTTACTACTTTCACCACTGAAAATCAAGGCCCTGATCTGACTCAGGAGAGAAATGAGAAGCAGGAGATGGGTTTGAGAGACTAAACCCAAATGATATCTGAGGAAATCATATCAGTGGAAAGGGAAGTGGGAGGAAACAAAACTCTCAAGCAGTGGAAGGTGGAAGAGAAAACCATGCCTGTTGCTAAATTGCCAACATCACTGTGCCTCCCTCAAGTAGCTGAAACAGAAGTGTAGGAAATCAAGCAAGAAGTAGAGTCAAAGGCCCTGAAAATGAGTTGTATTATAATGGACTTTTACTGAATTTTAAAATTACTTCCTCCAACTAGAGTTTTAGGGGCTATTTATACACTTGCCTGACATAGTGCTATAGATTAGTAAATTCAATTATCCATATCTGAAGGCTATCCATTAAAATTTCCTAAAAATTCATTTTTAGACATCTGGGGCCATATTGCCTGTAGAATTATAGGGAAGACTGAGCCAGCAATAGGACAAAAGAAAGAACGTACAATTCACCAAAGGCATTCTTGATTGTTTTCCATCCCCTGATTACTTGTAAAATTGTGCATGATTTTTTAACTGATAAAAAGATATTTAGAGGTTGCCATCTTAAGCAACCCCAGCTCATGCCTTGAATTGTTTGCAATAAAAACCTACTGAAAATATCTCTTTGAAGTAAACTTCCATTTTTACCAAAGTACTATTCCTTATTCTTAATAATTTTTTATGAAAATGTGATGTGACTGTTTACCTAAAAATATATTTTGAAATCAAGAAAAAAATGTAGAGGCTGTAAACTTCATAGGAAATTAGTGTTTACTGCTTTAGGAAAGAAATGACAGCCAAGGAGAAAAAAAATCTGATACAAGGGGAAATACATATATGCTACCTGATTTCACATTTTGGGGTGTTATTAAAGGGTTGGTTGTATTAAAAGGAGCTGAAGGTAAGTACTTTTTGTGGCTAGGCCCAAGAAACAGTTATGCTGCGCACTAACATTAATCACAGAGCATCACCATTATATTATGAAAATCAAAGGATAGTAGGAATAAATGTTGCTATTCTTCATTTGCAACAAACTTAATTTTCCTGCCTAGTGCAATTTTTGATCTTTAAACCCTAGCACAATTGATTTGTACTCAATAAATATTAGTTGAATTACATTCCTGCTCAATTTATGACTTAAGTGATTTTTTAGTATTAATAAATGTTCCAAATACATGAATGCAACAATACAGTCAGTATGATTTACAGAAATTCAGAAATTCTTCCGGTCATAAAAGAGGGATTTCTCATTATTATAGGTTTCTTTTTTGGACTGATACTCTGAGCTGTTCGGTAGGTTATAAAAGTGGCTTTTATTTAGTTAACCCTGTGGTGCACATATCTCATTTGAATGAAAGCTTTACTTTCTTTTGTCAAATAATCACCTCTATAATCTGAGAGATAATTTTGTCTCGAAAGTAAGTATAAAAAACAAATATTTTGTAGTATGTTTATTTTATGCTTTAGGAAGTATGTGACCAAGAATCCTTAATATTATCTGGGAAAATACTAATGTTGATAGCTCAGCCACATTCTTTCATTATATACTCCTTAAAAGCATACCACAGCAAAGAATGACAATGATTTTAAGTCTCTATTCTGCATAATAATTTTTACAAAACAGTACAATAATTTCTAGTTTTTGATGAGTAAGTACCACTTTTTAAAAAGGTTTGTTTATTTGAGAGAGAGAGCGTGTGTGCAGGTGCATTGCCGGGGTAGGGGGGTGCAGAGGGAGAAAATCTCAAGCAGACTCCCCCTGAACATAGAATCTGACCCAGTCTGGATCTCAGTACCCTGAGATCATGACCTGAGCTGAAATCAAGAGTAGGATACTTAACCACCTGAGACACCCAGGCACCCCTGATGAGTAACACTTTTAAAGGTAATATCTAATGGCTAACTCTTGAAAAATCCTGAGGAATGCCTAGAATTTTCATTACCTTGAAAATAAAGGATCCATTGACCTGAGAATTATCTTTGTTTAGTAATATCAACATGGCAGTTATTAATTTTGTTAATAGTAAAGGTATTTGAAACAATTAATTAAAGAAGCCTGATTTAGGAGACAATTTACTAAAGATAGGGTTTATATTTGACAAAAAAACACCATTTTATTTATTTATTTATTTATTTTTGCAATTTACAAATCTTACTTTATTTGTAAATATGTCAAATGTAAATAAGCATGTTTAAGGTAATTGAAAAAGTTTGGTTCTGTTCATAAACTAAATTTCTTCAAACAAGTTTTATAATTCTAGGGTATTTGATTTTTTTAAAATTTTTAATTTATTTTCAGCATAACAGTATTCATTGTTTTTGCACCACACCCAGTGCTCCATGTAATCCATGCCCTCTCCAATACCCATCACCTGGTTCCCCCAACCTCCCACCCCCTGCCCCTTCAAAACCCTCAGATTGTTTTTCACAGTCCATAGTCTCTCATGGTTCACCTCCCCTTCCAATTTCCCTCAGCTCCCTTCTCCTCTCCATCTCCCCATGTCCTCCATGTTATTTGTTATGCTCCACAAATAAGTGAAACCATATGATAATTGACTCTCTCTGCTTGACTTATTTCACTCAGCATAATCTCTTCCAGTCCCGTCCATGTTGATACAAAAGTTGGGTATTCATCCTTTCTGATGGAGGCATAATACTCCATAGTGTATATGGACCACATCTTCCTTATCCATTTGTCCGTTGAAGGGCATCTTGGTTCTTTCCACAGTTTGGCGACCATGGCCATGGCTGCTATAAACATTGGGGTAGAGATGGCCCTTCTTTTCACTACATCTGTATCTTTGGGGTAAATACCCAGTAGTGCAATTGCAGGGTCATAGGGAAGCTCTATTTTTAATTTCTTGAGGAATCTCCAAACTGTTCTCCAAAGTGGCTGCACCAACTTGCATTCCCACCAACAGTGGAAGAGGGTTCCCCTTTCTCCACATCCCCTCCAACACATGTTGTTTCCTGTCTTGCTAATTTTGGCCATTCTAAGTGGTGTAAGGTGGTATCTCAATGTGGTTTTAATTTGAATCTCCCTGATGGCTAGTGATGATGAACATTTTTTCATGTGTCTGATAGCCATTTGTATGTCTTCATTGGAGAAGTGTCTGTTCATATCTTCTGCCCAGTTTTTGATATGATTGTCTGTTTTGTGTGTGTTAAGTTTGAGGAGTTCTTTATAGATCCTGGATATCAACCTTTTGTCTGTACTGTCATTTGCAAGTATCTTCTCCCATTCCGTGGGTTGCCTCTTTATTTTGTTGACTGTTTCCTTTGCTGTGCAGAAGCTTTTGATTTTGATGAAGTCCCAAAAGTTCATTTTCACTTTGTTTCCTTTGCCTTTGGAGACATATCTTGAAAGAAGTTGCTGAGGCTGATATCGAAGAGGTTACTGCCTATATTCTCCTCTAGGATTCTGATGGATTCCTGTCTCACGTTGAGGTCTTTTATCCATTTTGAGTTTATTTTTGTGTACGGTGTAAGAGAATGGTCGAGTTTCATTCTTCTATGTATAGCTGTCCTGTTTTCCCAGCACCATTTATTGAAGAGATTGTCTTTTTTCCACTGTATATTTTTTCCTGTTTTGTCAGAGATTATTTGACCATAGAGTTGAGGGTCCATATCTGGGCTCTCTACTCTGTTCCACTGGTCTGTGTGTCTGTTTTTATGCCAGTACCATGCTGTCTTGGTGATCACAGCTTTGTAGTAAAGCTTGAAATCAGGTAACGTGATGCCACCAGTTTTATTTTTGAAAAACACCATTTTAAATAAAGACCCTCTCCAATGTACAGTCTTCATTGATTTTGAAGCTATCATTATACTTGACTTGAAATATTTACACTTTTTTTGATTCTAGGTTCAAGTCAGGTAATTCTGTTTTGCAGTGAGAGGGGATATCATTTGAGAACTAATTTTTAATTCAAAATTTTTATTGTAAAATACAGAATGTGAGGTCTGGAATAATAAAATTAGATTAAAGTTTCATTCACTCAATGTTAATTAACTACAATAATATTATTATTCTTTTTGTGTATAGAATATTATTTATTTCAAAGATTTTTAGTATTTATCACTGCATTTGTCCAACATAAGAACTGTAAATGGCAAATAGAAGTAGTGTTTTAATTCACAAGTGATTAAAGCATTTCAGAGATTAATTGACTTGGCTAAACATACAACAAAACTGCAACATTTCCTGAGGTTTCTTCATTCTGTGCCAAACAATATCTCTGCCATGCTAATAAGCAACTAAAAGGGAGAAGAATGCACACACAAGAGAGCATATCCCCAAAGGAGATCTATGAGAATTATGTGGTTATTTTACATATGAATTATATGCCTCCCGATGTCTGAGGATGAGCCTGTCCTGCTGAGAGAAGTATGTCACATCTTCCATGGTCCTGGGCCTAAAGAAAGCTCTGAAGCTCTGCTTCAAGTTCAGACTCTAGATTTTAATACAAAATGTTGAACTTAATTTTTTTAAAGGTTTTATTTATTTATGTGAGAGAGAGAGTGCAAGAGAGAGAGCAGGAGCCAGGGGTGGGATGGGGTGGGGAGGGAGAAGCAGGTTCCTCGCCAGGCAAGAAACCCAATACAGGGCTGAATGCCAGGACCCTGGGATCATGACCTGAGCCAAAGGTAGATGCTTAACTGACTGAGCCACCCACGTGCCCCAAATTCTTTTTTTTTTCTTAAGACTTATTTATTTATTTGAGAGAAAGAGAAGCAGAGAGAGAGAGTGAGTGTACAGTGTACAAGCATGAGTGGAGGGAGGGGCAGGGGAAAAGACTCTGAAGCAAAGTCCCTGCTGAGCCCCAACATGGGGCTTGATTGGATTCCAGGACTCTGAGATCATGACCTGAACCAAAATCAAGAGTCCCACTAACCCACCCAGGCACTCGTTGAGCTTAATTCTTGAGAAAACAAAACACGAATGGGCAAGAATTGTTGACTGAAATGATGTGGATCTGGCCAAGGAAGAATCAAAGATGCACCAAGATTTCCAGCTGAGTGAGAAAATGATAGCAACATTGACAGAGAATAGATTGCTGGGACAAGAAGATACTTTGTTTTGTTTGTAGGGGCATGATAATGTGGCAGACCATGTGGAATCAATTACATGTTGGATGAAAGAACAAACAAGGAGGTAAAAGGAGACAGAATCTACTGATATGAGTGGTATTATGGCATATCCTTCTCAAACAATTGATCTTATGTACCACTTAAAATCAGTCAATAGTGAAGACACTAGAACAAAAATCCCAGAATTCTCTTTGAAAATAAAGTTCCCCCAAATCTCTGTTAGGATGATGCTTTTCAATTTATATGACTTGGATTATTTATATACAACACTACAGGATAATTTGTATGCAAATATATTGTCACAGTCCATGATAAAATTGCAAAAGCCTAGAATACTGATATGGAACTTATCACTGATTACCTTCACAAGTGGCTCTCAGAAACGGAATCTCAATAAATCACTACCATTCTTTCTAAACAACTATCACCTTATCAGCATGCTAAAAGTTAGAGATAGCAATCATGTTCTTTATAAGTGTGATACAAATCACCAAGGAGCTGCAACAAATCTATCCCTCATTTTTAAATGAACATGTTTAGAATTACCTTCCCTTTCCCTATTTTATGTGGTTCGTATCTCTGCTCAAATATTACTCCTCGCCCTGTCTCAACTTGCTTATCTCCCACAACCCCACTGTCAACATTCACTGTTCTCCTTTTCTGTTACCACCACCTAAATTATGTTATATATTTACCTGTGTATTGTTTAAGTTGTTAGGATGTAAGTTCCATGAGGGAGCAGATTCTGACACCTAGTAGGTATTCAATAGGTACTTGCTCATTGACAAACAAATGGATGAAAATAAAAAGCACTTCTGGAGAGTCTATAAACCAGTAATAGCACAACACTATAATAAGATCCCATTATGTCTCAAAAATGCCTAATTTTTCTACCTTAAATATTTAACGTGCTCCATGACTTATTTATATTAAGAGGTAGATTAATATCCATGACCATGAAAGGCAATTAGCAGATTTTATAAATTTTGCTAACTCATTACATTTCAGTCACAATGGATAATTAGTGGCATCTTGAGGTCAAGTTTTATGTCTTGATTAAAGGTGTCTTTATAAAAAAATATTTACTGTTTTGGCTTCCTTATGTAAAATGTATACTCAGTTTAGTCTATTAAAAATAAAAAATGCTATACATCACATTTTTGTGACAAAAACTTTGTTTGAAGTTAAGGTATATGATGATTGCATAAGTATCGTGTAAATGTTATATTAAAATTGATTTAGATCTATCATCACAATTTCATCTTTAACAATCAACACACAGAAAAGAACCATCAAATATAAAATTAAAATAATCCTTACTATCTGTGATGTATTCACACAAGGCATGAAACTGTATAGAGTATTAACTAATATGCAATCATATTGTCATATTATAAGAAAGTACCAAAAAATGATGGCACGAACTCTAATACATCATTTTAGGCCTCAGCTGAAATTTATATTAGTAAAAGTAAAAGCTTTTGATATAGTGAATCATCACAAAGAAAAGAAGATGCCAAATGCAATTATTTTTAGTATGTAACTTTTCATGCTTTAAAACAGTATTTGCTAAGCAAATATTCTCTATAATTCTCTTGATTTCAATCAACATAAGATTATAGGGCACATAAACGTTCTGAAAGTGGAGCATCAACTTTAAGTTTAAATTTATTTCTCAACTATCAATCTAGTATCAAGTGTTAAATTTTTAAAATACATAAAACTCTTGGAGGGGAGGGAGAAGCAAGATGGTGGAGGAGTAGCAGACTGAAATGACATCAGGTTCTAGGAGTTCAGCTAGATAGTTATCAAACCATTCTGAACGCCTACAAACTCAACAGGAGATAGAAGAGAAGAAGAGCAGCAATTCTAGGAACAGAAAATCGACCACTTTCTGAAAGGCAGGACGTACGGAGAAGTGAATCCTAAACAAAGGGAAGATAGACCATGGCAGGAGGGGCCAGCTTCTGGCAAGCGATGGAGCAGTGGAGCACAAAATCAGAACTTTTAGAAGTCTGCTCCACTGAGGGACATCACTCCAGTGGCTAAGCAGGGGTGGAGCCCTCACGGGGACAGTGTAGTCTCAGGTCCCGCAGGGTCACAAAAAGATTGGGGTGTCTGAGTGTGGCACAGATCCGAGGTAGCGGAGTGAGGAAGCTCACTACAGAGACAGAGCCGAGGAGTGAGATTTTAGATAGGGGTTACCTTAAACCGTGATCCACAGTCAGACCACTGCTCTTTGAGCAGGGACTCCACAAGTGGCAGATCCAGAGAGAACCCCCTCCTTTCTCCTCCAGGAGAGTGGCACAGGGATGCATGGCAGGAATCTGCTGGGTTTGTCGACACCAAACGAGGCTGTGCGCCAGAGACAGAAACATGGTCACAGGCTGGGTGAGCTAAGAGTGTGGCCGGAGACCAGGGAGATGGGAGTGATTGACTGCTTATCTCTGAGGACACACTGAGGAGTGTGGCCCTGAGCTCTCCACTCCTCCAGTGCAAGAGATCGGGAAGTTGCCATTTTCATTCTCCTCCTCTAGAGCTTTATGGAAAGCATTCAGGGAACAAAAGCTCCCAAGAGTGAACCCGAGCAGATTTCTTAGCCTGGCCCCTGGTAAGGGTGCTGCAATTCTGCCTCAGGCAAAGACATGTGAGAATCACTGAAACAAGCCCCTCCCCCAGAAGGTCAGCAAGAACATCCAGCCAAGACCAAGTTCACTGATCAATGAGAACTGTGGAATTTCAGAGCTAGGGGAAAGCAAAGCAAAGAACTTACGGCTTTTTCCCCATGATAATTTAGTCTTGAAAAGTTAAATTTTTTTTAATTTTATTTTTTTCTTATTCTATTTTTTTAATATTTCCTCTTTCGTCTTTTAACGTTTTTAACTAGTTTACATAATAATACCTTTCTTTAAAAAATCTTTTTAAACCTTCATTGTTATAGTCATATTTTATCCCTTCATTGTATTTACCTTATCATTTGTATACATACAGGGTTTTTTATTTCCTTTAAAATTTTGGGATATAATTTCTTCTAATAGATCAAAATATACCCTAAAGGTAGCACAGGCTTTCTTCTAGTCTCGAGCCTGAGCACATTCTCTCCTATCCCTTTTTTTTTTTTTTTAACTCATCTTATCAATTCTTTTGAGAATTTTTTTTCATTTTTATCATTACAGTCATATCCCATCCCTTCATCGTGTTTACCCTTATTTTTGTGTGTGTATGTGTATATATATATATATATATTTTTTTTTTTTCTTTCTTTCTTTAAAATTTTGGGAGGTAGTTTCTTTGAAGGGACCAGAATAAACCCAAAATCAAGTGGGTGGCTCTGTTATATTCACCAGTCCTATATATATAAGACTCGTGGAAAAAAAATATATATGTATATATATATTTATATTTGTATTTATATTTTAAATTTCTTTTACCCCTTTTCTTCTCCCTCTCATTTTGGGTCTCTTCTGACTTCGTTAGCATACATTTTTCTGGGGTCTTTGCCACACTTTTAGTATTTTATTCTCTCGTTCATATATTCATATCTGAATAAAATGACAAGGTGGAAAAACTCACCACAATAAAAGAACAAGAGGCAGTACCAACACCTAGGGACCTAATCAATATGGACATTGGTAATATGTCAGAACTAGAGGTCAGAATGACAATTCTCAAGGTGCTAGCTGGGCTTGGAAAAGGCATGGAAGATAATAGAGAAACACTTTCTGGAGAAATAAAAGAACTAAAATCTAACCAAGTTGAAATAAAAAAAGTTATTGATGAGGTGCAATAAAAAAGGGAGGCTCTTACTGCTAGAATAAATGAGGCAGAGGAGAGAATTAGTGATATAGAAGACCAAATGATGGAGAATAAAGAAGCTGAGCAAAAGAGAGACAAACAACTACTGGACCATGAGGGGAGAATTCGAGAGATAAGTGATACTGTAAGACAAAACAATATTAGAATAATTGGGATTCCAGAAGAAAAAGAGAGAGGGGGACAGAAGGTATATTGGAGAGAATTATTGTAGAGAATTTCCCTAATATGGCAAAGGGAATGAGCATCAAAATCCAGAAGGTGCAAAGAATCCCCCTCAAAATCAATAAGGATAGGTCCACACCCCACCATCTAATAGTAAAATTTACAAGTCTTAGTGACAAAGAGAAAATCCTGAAAGCAGCCTGGGTCAAGAAGTCTGTAACGTACAATGGTAAAAATATTAGATTGGCAGCAGACTTATCCACAGAGACCTGGCAAGCCAGAAAGAATTGGCATAATATATTCAGAGCACTAAATGAGAAAAACATGCAGCCAAGAATACTATATCCAGCTAGGCTATCATTGAAAATGAAGGAGAGATAAAAAGCTTCCAGGACAAACAAAAACTAAAAGAATTTGTAAACACCAAACCAGCTGTACAGGAAATATTGAAAGGGGTCCTCTAAGCAAAGAGAGAGCCTAAAAGTAACAGATCAGAAAGGAACAGAGACAATATACAGTAACAGTAACCTTCCAGGCAATACAATGGCACTAAATTCATATCTTTCAATAGTTAACCTGAATGTAAATGGACTAAATGGCCCAATTAAAAGACACAGGGTATCAGTATGAATTAAAAAAAAACCAAACCGATCAATATGCTGTCTACAGGAAACTCATTTTAGAACCAAAGTCACCTCCAGATTTAAAGTGAGGGGGTGGAAAACAATTTACCATGCTAATGGACATCAAAAGAAAGCTGGGGTGGCAATCCTTATATCAGATCAATTAGATTTTAAGCCAAAGACTATAATAAGAGATGAGGAAGGACACTATATCATACTCAAAGGGTCCATCCAACAAGAAGATCTAAAAATTTTAAATATCTATGCCCCTAACATGGGAGAAGCCAACTATATAAACCAATTAATAACAAAATCAAAGAAACACATCGAGAATAATACAATAATAGTAGGATGTTAACACCCCCTCACTGAAATGGACAGATCATCCAAGCCAAAGATCTACAAGGAAACAAAGGCCTTAAATGACATACTGGACCAGATGGACATCACAGATCTATTCAGAATATTCCATCCCAAAGCAACAGAATACACATTTTTCTCTAGTACATATGGAACATTCTCCAGAATAGATCACATTCTGGGTCATAAATCAGGTCTCAACCAGTACCAAAGACTGGGATCATTCCCTGCATATTTCCAGACCACAATGCACAATGCTAGAACTCAATCACAAGAGGAAACTTGGAAAGAACTCAAATACACAGAGGCTAAAGAGCATCCTTCTAAAGAATGAATGGGTCAACCAGGAAATTAAAGAAGAATTGAAAAAAAATCATGGAAACAAATGATAATGAAAACACAACTGTTCAAAATCTGTGGGACACAACAAAGGAGGCCTGAGAGGAAAGTATATAGCAATACAAGCCTTTCTCAAGAAACAGGAAAGCCCTCAAATATACAACCTAACCTTGCACCTAAAGGAGCTGGAAAAAGAACAGCAGAGAATGCCTAAACCCAGCAGAAGAGAAATAATAAAGATCAGAGTAGAAATCAATGAAATAGAAAACAAAAGAACAGTAGAAGAAACCAATGAAACTAGGAGCTGGTTCTTTGAAAGAATTAATAAATGGATAAACCCCTGGCCAGACTGATCAAAAAGAAAAGAGAAAGGACTCAACTAAATAAAATCATGAATGAAAGAAGAGACATCACAACCAACACCAAAGAAATACAAACAATTATAAGAACATATTATAGCAACTGTACGCCAGCAAATTTGACAATCTGGAAGAAATGGAAGCATTCCTAGAGACCTATAAACTACCACAACTGAACCAGGAAAAAATAGAAAACCTGAACAGACCCATAACCAGTAAGGAGATTGAAGCAGTCATCAAAAGTCTCCCAACAAACAAGAGCCCAGGGCCAGATGGCTTCCCAGGGGAATTCTACCAAGCATTTAAAGAAGAATTAATACCTATTCTCCCAAAACTGTTCCAAAAAACAGAAATGGAAGGAAAACTTTCAAACTCATTTTATGAGGCCAGCATTACCTTGATCCTAAAACCAAAGACCCCATCAAAAAGGAGAATTATAAACCAATATCCTTGATAAACATGGATGCAAAAATTCTCACCAAAATACTAGTCAATAGGATCCAACAGTACATTAACATGATTATTCACCATGACTCAGGGGAATTTATTCCAGGGCTGCAAGGTTGGTTCAATATCCGCAAAGCAATCAATCAATATGATACAATATATTAATAAAAGAAAGAACAAGAACCATATGATACTCTCAATAGATGCTGAAAATGCATTTGACAAGGTACAGCATCCTTTCTTGATCAAAACTCTTCAAAGTGTAGGGACAGGGGGTACATACCTCAATATCATCAAAGCCATCTATGAAAAAACCAAAGAGAATATCATTTTCATTCAAGAAAAACTGAGAGCTTTTCCCCTAGGTCAGGAACATGGCAGGGATGTCCACCATCACCACTGCTATTCAGTATAGGACTAGAAGTCCTAGCCTCAGCAATCAGACAACAAAAACAAATAAAAGGAATCCGAATCGGCAAAGAAGAGGTCAAAGTTTTTGGTCATCAGTATTTGAAGATGATATGATACTTTATGGGGAAAACCCAAAAGACTCCACTCCAAAACTGCTAGAACTTATACAGGAATTCAGTAAAGTGTCAGGATATAAAATCAATGCACAGATATCAGTTGCATTTCTGTACACCAATAGCAAAACAGAAGAAAGAGAAATTAAGGAATGATCCCATTTACAATTGCACTCAAAAGCACAAGATGCCTAGGAATAAACCTAACCAAAGAGGCAAAGAATCTGTACTCAGAAAACTATAAAGTACTCATGAAAGAAATCGAGGAAGACACAAAGAAATGGAAAAATGCTCCATGCTCATGGATTGGAAGAAAAAATATTGCGAAAATGTCTCTGCTACTTAATGCAATCTATACATTTAATGCAATCTCTATCAAAATAACATCTATTTTTTTTTTCAAAGAAATGGAACAAATAGTCCTAAAGTTTATATGGAACCAGAAAAGACCCTGAATAGCCAGAGGAATGTTGAAAAAGCAAGCCAAGGTTGGTGGCATCACAATTCCAGACTTCAAGCTCTAAAAAGCTGTCATCATCAAGACAGTATGGTACTGCACAAGAAAAAGACACATAGATCAATGGAACAGAACAGATAGCCCAGAAGTAGATCCTCAACTCTATGGTCAACTAAGCTTTGATAAAACAGGAAAGAATGTCCAATGGAAAAAAGTCTCTCTTCAACAAATGGTGTTGGGAAAATTGGATAGCCACATGCAGAAGAATGAAACTGGATGATTTCCTTACACCACACACAAAAATAGACTCCAAATGGATGAAAGACCTCAATGGGAGACAGGAATCCATCAAAATCCTTGAGGAGAACACAGGCAGCAACCTCTTCGACCTCAGCCGCAGTAATTTCTTCCTAGAAACATCGCCAAAGGCAAGGGAAGCAAGGGGAAAAAATGAACTACTGGGACTTCATCAAGACCAAAAGCTTTTGCACAGTGAAGGAAACAGTCAACAAAACCAAAAGACAACTGACAGAATGGGAGAAGATACTTGCAAACGACATATCAGATAAAGGGCTAGTATCCAAAATCAACTGTCAAACTCAACACCCCAAGAACAAATAATCCAAGAAATGTGCAGAGGACATGAACAGAGATTTCTGCAAAGAAGACATCCAGAGGCCAACAGACACATGAAAAAGTGCTCCACATCACTCGGCATCAGGGAAATACAAATCAAAACCACAATGAGGTACCACCTCACACCAGTCAGAATGGCTAAAATTAACAAGTCAGGAAATGACAGATGCTGGCGAGGATGCGGAGAAAGGGGAACCCTCCTACATTGTTGGTGGGAATGCAAGCTGGGGCAGCCACTCTGGAAAACAGCATGGAGGTTCCTCAAAAAGTTGAAAGTAGAGCTACCCTACGACCCAGTAATCACACTACTGGGTATTTACACTAAAGATACAAATGTAGTGATCTGAAGGCACACGGGCACCCAAATGTTTATAGCAGCAATGTTTATAATAACCAAACTATGGAAAGAACCTGGATGACCATCAACAGATGAATGGATAAAGAAGATGTGATACACACACACACACACACACACCCCACACACACAATTGAATACTATGCAGCCATCAAAGGAAATGAAATTTTGCCATTTGTAATGACGTGGATGGAACTAGAGGGTATTATGCTGAGCGAAATAAGTCAATCAGAGAAGGACAATTATCATTGGATCTCCCTGATATGAGGAATTTGAGAGGCAACGTGGGGCATTTGGGGGGTAGGGAAGGAAAAAATGCAACAAGATGGGATCGGGAGGGAGACAAACCATGAGTCTCTTAATCTCACAAAACAAACTGAGGGTTGCTGGGGGGAGGGGGGTAGGTAGAGGGTGGTTGGGTTATGGACATTGGAGAGGGTATGTGTTAGTGCTGTGAAATATGTAAGCCTGATGATTCACAGACCTGTATCCCTGGGGCAAGTAATACATTATATATTAATAAAAGTAATTAATAAAAAACTATTAAAGTAAAAATAGTCTATCTGTAGCTTTCAGAGGATCTATTATTAAAATTAAGCCTGCAGTAAAGGACATTAGTCAAAGGAAAGAGTTTCTAAAGAATATATTTAATATTCAAAGTAGTAAGCATATGGTCAAGAATGTAGGAACTTAATTTGTCATTTATTATTACCTGTAGCCAGCCAAAAAAATAATTTTTTAATTTTCTAAAATCTGGAATCACTGTAACATTTCTATAGGTCGAAAGAACTTTTGGGTAAAAACAGACTACAGCTGGGTGTAGTTATGTTTTTCACTGTAAGAAATTATTATGAGTAATGACTGCAAGAAAAGACAAAAATTTATTAAGTATATGAATTCTCAAAAAAAAAATTGGTTTCATGAAAAATACTAAAAGCCAGGAGATATCTGAACCACAAGTCCAGGTTTACAAGATCTGGCTAAAGGATATTCTTAGATCTGTTCAATCTACAGAACTCTTTTGTTTCTGCTCCAGTCTTTGTATTCATATTGGTAAAACAATCTTGGATACAGAACTTTCATGTATTATCTACCCTGGAAATGTACAGAAGATAATGGACTAATGGAAAATGTGCTTTGAGATATAACTTTATTTAATGCAAGGGAGGTATACAGCCTTATGTTTCTTAGAGATTTCATACCATTTGACCACTGAAGTGAAGGAAGCATTTCTTTAAACTCAATTCAAATAATCATTTTGGTTCTGACCTTTTGTTGTTTTTAATAATACATATTGAAATTTTTGTTAAAATAGAATAAAGTTTGTTATGTGTGTGTGTGTAAGGTGTATAAGCATGCTTTAATTGATACTCAGGGACAATTAGTGTTAAAATACAGTAACGAAGGGGCGCCTGGGTGGCTCAGTACGTTAAGCATCTGCCTTTGGCTAGGGTCATGATCCTGGAGTCTGGCCATCAAGCCCAGTATTGGTGGGATTGAGCCCCATCATGGGCTCCCTGCTCAGTGGGGAGTCTGCTTCTCCCTCTCCCTCTGATTCTTCTCTCCCTCTCTTGCTCACTCTCTCTCTCTCAAATAAATAAAATCTAAAAAAAAAAAAAAAAAAAGGACAGTAATCAAGACTCAACACTCCAGAGGAGATTACTTAGGGATTTCAATATTGTTTTCAAACCTATAGTAGAGTGTCCTTAATTAGCATAAGAACTATAAAATAAATTTCTTTTGGCAAAATAAAGAGTGTTCAGGATAATAACAGGTGGTTAGAAAAATTGTAGTGTCTTTGTCATTACAAGACAGAGCATAATAATTTGGCCCAGTAGCCTAAATACACTTGAAGCAAGGCTCTGGATCTTCTAAATCAGTAAACTAATACTGTTCAGAAATTGAGAGTAGGAAATATTTATAGTAATTTGCCAGGATAATTTCATCCTTGAGCTTTAAATCTAATAGCAAAACAAACATAACAACAAAAGCCACCAGGCACTTGTATTTTTAAAATTTCTCTAGTAATTCATTCTTTATTGTATTTTATAAAACAATCGGTCTGCAAGAGCTTACAAAATAAATGATACATTGAGACACACTATCCTAGTTCCTTGCTATTCTTATGTCCACATGCCAACTCTGAATAGTGATTGTTAACATAAAGCTACTGAATCCTCCAAGGTGTGAACTTTTAAGCATAGAGCTTTCACAGCGCTTAAAGGCTGAGGATGTTGTGCAACTGCTTTCTTTCTTTCTTTCTTTCTTTCTTTCTTTCTTTCTTTCTTTCTCTCTTTTTTCCTGCTTGATAATGTTGATATGTTTGCTTGAAACTGACCTTTCAATTCAAATGTAATTTAATGATCCTCCAAATTACATTTCAATGTAAAAATCCACCTGGTATCCAGGCTGTGGTTGAGAAGACACACAGCCTGCATTGTCCTCCATACAAATTCTAATATTTACCACAAAAATTTCCTAGTTTCTAATATATCAAATTGGCTCAGGTCATTTTGTCACTTCTCCTCTCAGTTCTATCAGCCTTTTTCCTAGACCTCCCATTTTGAAGCCCATGTAATTTCTGGGTTTTTTGTCTTGTTTTGTTTTGTTTTTCCCAAATGCTTAAAGGTAGAGCCTCTTTATTAGGAAGGCAAATATAATCGTGCACAATTTTTGGGGTGGAGTAGAATTATAACTGAAGTTATAAAACATACACAAGTTACCTTCTCCAGGGAGTTATAACTAAATATTCAATTCCAGCTGTCTCACTTGTCAATTAGCCAATGCATGACCAAAACGGCAGCAGGTCAATGTGAACAAGGCAATACTGACCATCAGCACACAATAAAAAGCCACTCATCCTCAGCCTTGGTGATGGCAGAAAATCTGCTTCATTAGTACTTTCAAATACAAAAAAATAATAATATGGCAACAACAACTGGCAGCTTTCCCAGATTTAACTATCTCATCTTATATTAACTTCAAGAAAGATGAATTTCCTAATAAGGAATTAGGGCTCTCAGTAGCTGTCTAGGGCAGATTGTCAAGTTGAGTGATATCCTAAATGTAAACCTTAATGATTACCACTTAGATATTTAAAGTTCTGCAATTGCCCCTACTAGGCTTATTACAAGGGAAATAATCACCTCTACAGATGTTTTTTGACACATAATAAATTGAGAAGCATGTAATTCTTTTTATAAAGTATTTGTTTTGGAATATCTACTCTCAAAACACATGGCCATTTTGGAATTATTATATTCCTAGAATGAAAAAAGAAAAGAAGAAAAAGTGATACTGCCCTGGAATTTAAGGTGAATTATTATTGTTCTACCATAAACTGAATTCTTGCTTCATGAGACATTTGGAAGAAAAAGCAACAAAAATCTACTAACAGTCTGATATGATTCATATTATATGGCTCTGGAGCTGGTCCTTATACTACTTGAAAAATTAGAGGTTTATCTACCTGGCATTAGTAAAATAGCTGCCTGATGTCAAATAAACCTTTTTAACATGACAACACTATCATATTAGTAAATTAAAATATCAGAAACTCATGAATTGCCTTTTATGCAGTCTTTCTAAAAATAGGTAAAGGCATAAAGAATTGTTCCAATCAACATCATAAGGTGTATAGTAATTTAGCTCAAAGATGGTTAAGATATTCAAAAATATATAAAATAGGATATAGATCTAGTCATAAAATAAAATTTTTCATGATTTTAATTAATAAAGTAGAATTTTTTAAATTAAGAAGACATTTCCATTCAAATAATATAAAATTTCTGATTCCATTTAGATCCAGTTATTTATTTTCCCTTTTTCTTTTTAAGATTTATTTTATTTTATTTATTTTAGAGAAAGAGAGAGTATGTGCACGCATAAAGCAGAAGGGGCAGAGGGAGAGGATTGCAAGCAGACTCTGCACTGAGCATGGAACCTAATGTAGGGGCTTGATCTCATGATCCTGAGATCATGACCTGAGCCAAAATGAAGACTTGGATGCTCAACCAACTGAGCCACCCAGCTAGTCCCTGCCCTAATTACTTATTTTTCTAATCATAAATACATATATTAAAAAGATTGTAATTGAAACCCCATTCATAATCCTATAAATTATATAAGAAAATATACTTTAATTTTGGTTTTGTGAAAATATTTGAATCAAAAACTTTGTCAAACAATTATTTGTGTTCTATGCAAGCAAATGGAATAATTTCCAATTATTTCAACAAAAATATATATGGTGAGAACTCATGTAGTTGTGTTCCATATAGATACATGCAATGCACTCACAGTTAGAAATCTAAAAGAGAATATGATGAGTTGGCTAATAAATGGTTCAATAAAAGAAGTCAAGGGTGTAAAGATACAGAATGGAGACAGAATTTATTAAAGATTTTCATTTGTAAAGATGTAAACAATTTATTTCACTTCTAAATAGATAGTTTTTGCAATGAAATAAATTCTAATTCAGTGTTTCATAATCTCTCTCTCTCTCTTTTTTAATTACAAGCAAGTTGATCATTTCTTCTTGAAAAGTTACTGCTATACCCAGAAATACAGTTAAGGGCTCATTTTCCTTTCTTTGACTAACACTATTTCTTTTCTTTCTTTGACACTATTTCTTAGAGATGAACAATCTATTTCTAACGTGGAATGTGACAGCAGACTTCTTACATGCACTATGTATTTATTTTAACATTTATTTGTCCAAGTTATTTTTGCATTAAATAATTCTGGATTTTGTAAATTTTTCAAAACTATATCTTCATTTTATTAATTTGTTTATTGGGTGTATATATTTTTATGTGTGTTTTTCATTTTTAATCAAAGTATAGTTGAAATATAACATTAGTTTTAGGTGTACAGCATAGTGATTTGACAATTATATACATTAAGAAATGCTACCCTAATAAGTATAGTTAACATCTGTTATCATACAAAATTATTAGAATATTATTGACTGTATTCCCCTATGTTGTACTTTTCAACACTGTTATTTATTTATAACTGGAAAGCTATACCTCTTAATATCCTTCATCTATTTTGCCTATCTCCCCAGGTCTCTCCCCTCTGGCAACTACCATTTTGGTTTCTAGAGTTATAAGCCTGTTTCTTAAAGCATATCTTTATATGCTACTGAGTCCTTAAATAAGAATGTATCAAATCACTGTCAAAACATGGCCATTATCAAAACTCTATTTCATCTCAAGTTTCCATTATCTCGTATTTACTAATTTCAATTTCTAATTGTTGCTCATATTTGTAATGGGAATCAGCTAGATCAAAATTAATAAATATAATATGAATAAATATAATATGATTATATTAAAAATATGCTTGAGTAATTATAAAAGTTCATTTTGTTTCAGGAAATGTACAATTACTACCACATTAATATAAATAATATCTAATTTTGAGGTCATCTCTTGAGCTTAGAAATATTGTTTTTAATATGAGGGCATGCCTTTATTTAGATAAACATAACAAAAGGCAAGTATATAAATGGGACATAACAGATTCAAGAAAAGACTGACATATGTTCAATTGGTTTTAATATATTGCCAAGTTAATTCAACAGGGAAAAGATGATTTTTTTCAACAAATATTGCTGGAATAATTAAATATCTGTATGTAAAACCAAAAACAAAACCCATAGTTCTTAAATCATTCCATGGACAAATATTAATTTGAAATGGATCTCAAATCTAACTGTAGAAGTTAAAATTATAAATCTTCCAGAATGAGTCATAGGAAAAAATCCTCACAATCCTGGTAAACAAAAACTTCTGTGTCAGGACCCCAAAAAAACCTAAGCATGAAAGAAAAAAATTGATAAATTAAATTTCCCTACCATGAAAAGCTTTTGTTCTTCAAAAGATGGTATTAAGAAAATGAAAAAAGCAAGACACAGACTGGAATAAAATATTCACAATTTTGTAATCTGAGAAGGGGCTTGTATCCACAATACATAAGGAATGTTTACAACTTAATGAGATAAACAACTGGATTTTAAAATTTAGCAAAAGATCTTAACAGGCACTTCACCAAAAAATATAACTGAAAACGAATGGTCATTAAGCACATGAAAAGATGCTACAAATCATTAGCCATTAGAGAAATGCAAGCTTAAATTACAGTGAATTACTACTATATATCCTATAGAATGGCTAAAATTTAAAATAAAGACAACAATAAAAAACTTAAAATGAAATGCTGGCAAGGATATGGGGCAACTGGAAATTTCATATATTACTGCTATATGGCAAAATGGTTACAACCACTTTGAAAAGCAGTTTGATAGTTTCCTATAAATGCATATATGTATTTGCCACTCCTTATTTACCCAAGAAAAATCAAGAAAATAAGTGTCCATAAAAGACTTGTAGCTGAATGTTAATAGTAATTTTATTCATGATATCTCCAAATTGGAAAAACCCAAATACGTGTCAGCAGAACACTGGGTACATGAATTGTGTATATTTACACAAGGAAGACTTCTCAGCAACTGACGGATGAATTTCAAAAGCATTATACTGAACAAATGAAGCAATTCACAAAAGGTTTTTATTGTATGATATCATTTATATCAAAGTAAATATAATATATATTGATGGGTTTCCTGGGGTAGGGGTACAGTTTGCCTATCAAAGAATCCAAAAGAACTTTTGGAGGTGACTGGAATGTTCTACATCTTAAGTAGGGTGCTGGTTACATATATATAGATATACACATATATCTAAACTCATTTAAGTGTATGCTTAAAACTGGTACATTCTATTATGTATAAATTAGGCCTCAAATTTTTAAATATTTATTTAAAATATTTATAACTGTCATTTCATGAATGTTATATAAATGGAATCACATAGTATATGACTTTTTTTTTTAACAATTTTATTTATTTATTTGACAGAGAGAGATCACAAGTAGGCAGAGCAGTATGCAGAGAGAGAGGGGGGAAGCAGGCTCCCTGCTAAACAGAGAGTCTGATGCGGGGCTATATCCCAGGACCCTGGGATCATGACATAAGGCAGAGGCTTTAACCCACTGAGCCACCCAGGTGCCCCAGTATATGACCTTTTGAGACTGACTTTTTTCACTCATTTTCATTTTTAAAGTATAATATCTATAAGATCTTTCCAAGTTGTAGAGATAGAAAACAGATTATTGGTTGTCAGGGGTTAGCAGTAGTTGGGTGGGATGGGGGGCGGGGAGGGAAAGAAATGGGCATGATTATGAAAAAGTAGCACAAGGGAGAAGTCTGTGATGATGGAACAGCTTGGTATTTTGATTATGATGTTTATATGAATCTATACAAGTAATAAAATAAAGTAAAACAATACACAATCTAACATGTACCAATGTTAAATTGCTAGCTTTGGTACTGTGCTATAATTATGTAAGATACAACTATTGGGGGAAATTAGGTAAAAGATACACAAATACACAGGTTCTCTCAGTACTATATTTGCAACTTCCTATGAATATATAATCAATTCAAATATATTTCAAAATAATTAATTAATATGTTTGATTTGATATGGAGTGGTGTTATGGGATGAATTGTGACCCCTGCCCCCATTTATATATTGAAGTCTTAATCCCCAGTACCTCAGAATGTGTTTGTGTTTGGAAATAAGGCCTTTAAAGATTTTTAGAACTTCAATGAGGCCACTGAGTGGGCCTGAATCTAATGTGACTGGTGTCTTTCTTCATTCAAAGAGGACACTGGACACAGAAACAGAGGGAACATCATGATAAGACTGGAAAAAGACAGTCATCTACAGGCCAAGGAGAACAACTTTCAAACGACAATAACTCTGCGGACATATATTGATCTTGGACTTCTAAGCCTCCAGAATTGTGAGGAAATGAATTACTGTTGTTTGAGCCACACAGGCTGTAGTGCTTTGTTATGGCAGCTCTAACAACTCGTATTTTTCAAAAGTAAGAATATTTAGAACCCAAGAAAGCCTAAAAATGTTCTAAGGATAAGTATTTTGATTCTTATTTTACACATAAGGAAACTAAACGTTGGAGAATTTGCAAGGCTTGTTCAAGGTCATAAAGCTAGTAAGATTTAAAATTGAGACAAGAACTCCACTTTGCTCACCTAGCTCTTTCCACTGAATGATGCAGGTACCAAAGTCTTACTTATCAAGATTTATTTTAAGGCATTGTGAGAGAAAAATAAAGGTACTCTGTAATTCTGATCATCTAAAGTTGGAACCAAATATTTTCTAAAAGTTATATACTCTAAAGAAGAAATGTAGCACCTCACTAAAAAGGTATTTAGTAGAATCAGTATGTTTCATAATATACAGTTGTGTTTCATGAAATGATAGCTGAGATCTTCTGTCTAGAGTCTAGAAGAAAAAGGTCATTTCATTTTCTTCTTAAATAAAATAAAATGTACAGTATTACCAAGTGATTATTTTGAATATGTTTTTAAAAAGACAGAAAAAAATGAGGTTATCCTTACATTCTCCCACTTGGAAACAGGAATAAAAACATAATGAGACTATTTTCCCAGTTAGTTTACAGGAGGGTATCAAGCTTTTGTTATGACAGTTACTGTATTAGCCAGCAAGACATGTTATTAGTTGCCATATAACTAATATATTTTAGGTTACATCAATCAAGCAATTGAAACTTGAAAGACATGCACTCATTTTACCATAAAATGGTGTAAATTAAGACACAATGTGGATAATGTGTTAAATTATTCTTCATTAAATTAAGGAAAGCAAGGAAGAGCTATAAAATGATAAATACCTACTTATATAAAAGGGAATTCTAATTTTTATAACAATGTAGGAAAATATAAAATAAAAATACAACATAGTCCCTTATGAACTGACCTAACATTACTGAAATGCAAAGACAATAAACTGTATTAGACTAACAAAATGTGTAAGTGCCTATACACAAATACGTATGAGTATATAATATGCATACAATGATGCATGTATGTGTTTCATGAAATAATTAAATTAGGGAAAGCCCTATGTTATACTGAAAAATACTGATAGAAGTATATAATTCTGTGAAATAAATATATAAGCATATACAAGATTTACATATACCACTTGAACAGGTTTAGAATTATACATTTTATATTATCTAGTATCACTGTTAATTATTCAAACCCCTCATAATCCCTGTATTGTAAGACTCTCTAATAAAATTAATTACTTAAATAATATCTTAAAACAATTTTCATGTTTTAGACATACATTTATTCTGCATATACTGAGGAAAGATCATGGCTGTGTGTGCTACAGAAACAGCAGAAAATTTTTAGAATTCAGTAAACATTAAATTCCTTTCCACTGTAGTCTGAACTATGAAATATAACTCTCCCACCATGATGGCCTATTAGGAGAGTTATCCAAGCATGAAGGGGAAATTCTGTCAAAGCATGGGCTTGAGTCTTTGCTTGGTATGTCCTTTATTTTAAGTTGTAGAATATGTGTGTCTCTGTAATGCATCTTAATAAGCAGCATCCTATCCCTTTCTTCGTGATTTCATAAATTGTTAGTGGGTTAACCTATAAAACCAACTATCCAGAACTTACTCTAATAATTCTACTAGTAACACTGATCAGAATGGTAAAAGAGCAGAACAACAGATACATAAAGTAGGTAAAGTCTTAGAAAACACATTAAGATTATTTTTCACTAACTAGGCACTGAAACGTTACAACGATACTGAAACAATATTACACACACGCACCTTTAGAAAAAAAAATGCTAAAACATTCTGACATTGAGTATTGTTATGTCCATAGTATTTGACTTTTTAAATTTAAACTGAATTAACATATACTGCATTATTAGTTTCAGAAGTAGAGTTTAGAGATTCATCAGTTTCATATAACACCCAGTGCTCATTATGTCAAGTGCCCTCCTTAATGCTCATCACCCAGTTACCCTATCCCTCCACATAGCATTTGACTCTTAATCTCTGCATGTTTTAAGTCAGAAAAATAAATGACTTTCCCTTCTTACTGAAAATCTCACTGTGAGGAGCTTTTTAGTGTGCCTTAGCTTTGAACTTGTTATGCTAAATATCAAGACATAAATACTAAGTAATTGTTTAATTTTTTCAGATAAGTTGGTACTAGATAAAAGTCTTAAGTTTTAACTTCAAACTATAATATTAGTATAGGCTTTGGTACTTTTATGCTAATAAGATTCATTTAAACTTAAGAACTGTCTTAGAATTTTCATGCTTTTCTAATTAGCATTGTCAGGAAATGTAGATTACCAAAACAAAATAAACATTCTGCAAAACACAAAAAGTTATATAAAACAGGAATAATATGTTCCGTTCCTATGATATCTGTCTGGGCAGGCAAATGTTGCTAACTTTGGGAGGCTCGTGCTTTTCAAGTCCATAAAAACAGGATGTTCAACCTGTAGGGAAGTTACTACTTTCCCAATTTTTCATATTACTCATCCAAAGAGAAAAAAAGGTTGAAGGACAGAGAAAACTGATGGCATGATTAAAAACATGAATAAAATGAATGTTGGAGAATTCAACTTATTTTGACAAACCTTAGGGTTTTGATACAAATTGTATATTATATTAAGTACTAATCGGAAATGACGGGAAATAAAGAATAATTAATGAGACTTCTTTCCTTTACCGACAGAGTTCACAGTTCAACAAGGAAAAAAGACATGTAATCAGATTTATAAAACAATATGACAAATGTGATATGTAAGTATGGAGAGGAAAACCAATGAGAAAATATTTGGGGAACTCCATGAACTTATCTACTACCCTTATATCTACAGAAAAGAAATGAGGCTAAAAAGCGAGGCAGAGGTTAGAACATGAAGGAGATCCTGTGCTATGGACCCTGATGTTTATTGTGACATGAGTCCTAAGTTCCTTGATTGATCTAACTTTAAGTTTTGCTAAATATTCTGCAAATATTTAATAACTAATTTATACTGGTTGGTACTGGTTCTCACCCATGGATCCTTATTTCCCTGTGCATTTTATTTTTGACATGAACTTTGAAACATTTAAAGCTTTAGTTACAGTTAAATTATCTCAAGAGTGATTTAAATTTGCTTTTGCTGGGAGCCTGGGAAGCACTGCCAACCTAGAACCACTTCACTTCAACCTACACCTGTGGCTTGAAGCATGTTGTTACTGTTTTTGCAGTGACACACACAGTGGGAGCGGGAGCTGCAAGCACGTGTGAGACCTGGTTGCGCACACAAATTCTCAGTGAACTCTCTTCTCCCCTCCACCCAACGCCAACATGGAGACAAATCAGTTTCCTGGTCATCTCCTTCTGTAAAGTGTTGTGGGAGTGAATCATGAAGCATGGTACCTCTTTGATGTCACATTATACATCTCGGATCAGATAGAAATTCTTGAGAAGGCCCTCATCTTTTTTCCTTTCACGTTCTTTACTCTACCTGACAATCAAAATGGAAGTGCAGCTACCAGTTGGTGAAATATTGGTGGAAATCTTCTGGATGAAAGCCAATTTCCACGTTTGTTTAACTCTGAGTTCTGGTTTTCATTTTAAATTTAGCTTTGAGAACGGAATGAGAAGCAACCCCTGTTATCTACTTATCTACGTGGCACTGATAGCTAAACCTTGTTATTCTCCTACTGAACATAGTCCACAGTATATCCACCTCAGACATTGTTACTCTGAAACCATGATAAAGGGAAACAAAACAAAGCTACCTCACAATTTTTTCTAAACATTGAAATATGTATTTCACAAAATATAAAACATCACCTTCTTGTTGTTAACATTGTAAATGACTTGTTATTTTTTCCTCTTTCCAGTCTATTCCCACTTGCTAAGATTTATTGAGATACCAACCATAGAACTACTTTCACTTTTTTACTGCACTCAATCTAGAGGAAAACCTATTAGACCCCTCCCCAAATCATCTAACCAAAGCCCAGATAGTGGGTTATTTCTAGCATCTACTGAGACAGCCATGGCTCCTTATGGCGAGTGTTCTACCCCAATGCAATGGGTAATAAGTCCCAACCTATTTAACTCCAGATGTGTTCCTTCCCCCCACCTTTTTATGTTTTATTTCATTTTATTAACATATAATGAATTATTTGTTTCAGGGGTACAGGTCTGTGATTCATCAGTCTTACACAATTCACAGTGCTCACCATAGCACAAACCTTCTCCAATGTCCATCACCCAGCCACCCCATCCCTCCCACCCCCTCCACTCCAGCAACTCTGTTTGTTTCCTGAGATTAAGAGTCTCTTATGGTCTGTCTCCCACTCTGGTTTTGTCCCATTTCATTTTTCGCTCTCCTCCCCCATGATCCTGTACCTTGTTTCTCAAGTTCTATATGTCAGTGAGATCATATGATAATTGTCTTTCTCTGATTGACTTATTTCACTTAGCATAATACCCTCTAGTTCTATCCACATCATTGCAAATGGCAAGATTTCACTTTTTGATGGCTGTATAATATTCCTGTGTGTGTGTGTGTTTGTATCACATTTTCTTTATCCATTCATCTGTTGATGGACATCTAGGCTCTTTCCATAGTTTGACTATTGTGGACATTACTGCTATAAACATTGGGGGTGCATGTGCTCCTTCAGATTACTACATTTGTATCTTTGGGTAAATACCCAATTGTGCAATTGCTGGGTGGTAGGGTAACTCTACTTTCAATTTTTTGAGGAACTTCCATACTGTTTTCCAGAGTGGCTGCACCAGCATACATTCCCACCAACAGTGTAGAAGGGCTCCCCTTTCTCCATCTAGATGTGTTCCTAGTGGCCTTTAGCCGAAGGGCACTGACAACCTCTAAAGATTTTGTTTCTTATCATTATTGTTATTTTTGTCAGCTCACAGCTCCATACAGAATGTGAAAACATTTTAAAGGTAAGTTATCCATCAGTTTTTACTGTTTTGCAGCAGGAACATAGTTCAGAATACCTAAAATAACTTCTTGCAAACATCTTCTACAAAGTACACTTAAAATAATCCAGAAAAAATCTGGCAAAACCTTCCTCCTCTAACAATCTAAAAAGCAGTTAGCACTGAGTATTCAATAGTACACTTACTTTGTTAATTTGAAATAACAAATAAAAGTTTAGAATTAATTTGTAAATGGGAAATATATACTGGCCAATTTGTGGAGCTTTCAATGTTACAATCATAATATGTTTTTATCATTCCACAGCTGACTACACTAGGGATGAGAACCTAATTGAAATACAGTCATCTATTACTTGTATCCAAGGGAAGATGAAACTCTATTGTTCATAAGAATACTGTCTAAGAAGAGCTTGCTGTTGGAATACCAGACCATTTCAATACCTACTTAAGCTCTCTCTATAGAGTACTCATCTGGGTATCCCATATCATATATACTATATTAAAATGTAGGCACACAAAGATTTTTTAAAAAATAATTTTGTTTATTTTTCTATGAGTAAATCATTTAATTTACAGTTGGCCATGTTCTTCTTTTCTTTTCCTTTCTTTCAGTTGGTCGTTTTTCATCATAAATATGTCCTCTGGAATTCTTCAGAACTGAGAAACATCTAACATAATTACTTTCAAATATTATGAACCTTTTATGAACAATATATTTAACCATTGGTGAGTTTTAAATAATTATTTTTTTAAAGATTTTATTTATTTATTTGACAGACAGTAATCACAAGTAGGCAGGCAGAGAGCCCAATATGGGGCTCGATCCCAGGACCCTGGGATCATGACCTGAGCCGAAGGCAGAGGCTTTAACCCACTAAGCCACCCAGGCACCCCTTAAATATATTATTTAAACATGAGTTAATTTTGATATTATAGCTTTCTCTTCTATTTTTGAGCCAATATTACTTTTTTAATCCTGGTCTCAGAGATTTCTAATAGGCCTTTGGAAACCTCACAAGCTATAGGATTTGTTCTAACCATCCCAAACGGATGCAACTGTCCTTCTTGGATATAATGTCTAATAGTCCCAATCCCACACTCTTTCTTGGGAAGTGGGAATGAGAAAAGATGTAGAAAGAGCAAAAACTGCAGGACAGTGCAGAACACACACAGAGAAAAGTCAGCAGGGCCATGCTAAGTGTAAACCAGAATGTGGAGAGGAGAGCGCCACTCAAAGTGACAAGTAGAAATAGAGAAGGAGAGAACCAGAGACAATGTAGCTGAGACAGAAGCATGGTGGATGACAAAAGCTCAAGTGATAAACAGATGGTCAGGACTGGCTACATAACGTGTGGGATCTGTGCAAAATGAAGATGTGGAATCCCTTGTTCAGTATTGTTCAAATTTCAAGACAGCAAGAGAAGAACATGTACACAAGTGAAGGGACATTTTGAACATGGGATCGTGTGTGACACACCCATGGAGCTGGTCCTGCAGACAGATTCCCCCTCTTTGGAGGAAGTGGCTCTGTTTCCAGCATTGACTCTTATGCTCCCATATCAGCAGCCTCCGCACTCTGAATCATATAGCCCAGGCCAAGTTGAGCATGTTACTCATTGGGGACCCTAACAACACTTATGACTTACTGTGTACAGTATGAAAATGAATTAAATTTGAAAATATAAGATGGTCTAAATGCACTACAATTGCTCTATCTTTTACCAATTAGTGCATATGTATATTTTAAAGCTGAAAACCAAGTACTTATCACTTCTTTTTTAAATTAACATATAATATATTATTTGTTTCAGGGGTACAGGTCTGTGAATCATCGGTCTTACACAATTCACAGCACTCACCAGAGCACATACCCTCCCCAATGTCCATCACCCAATCACCCTTACCTATCACTTTTTATGACATAAAGGCACATAATGAAAATATATCATGATATATGCATATTTGGCATCTTTTCAATCTCAAGGAAAGTGCAGATAAAAGCATCTCTAGATGCTTTTTCATTAATCTTTAGTAAAGTTAAAGTAAAAATAGTGTGCTTATTATGGAAGATAAGTCCCTTAGCCCTCCTTCCAGTCAGAGGTGCCCCTGAGCCTCTATGTTACACTACTTAATATATTGAGACTTTCAAATAATATAGGATGAAGCATTATATAAACAAGATTATATGTAAATAAGATTTTATATATTTGTATTATATGTTTATATATAATTATATATTATTTATATATAATTATTATATATTTATATTATATATAATTATATATAATATATATGTATTATGTATATAATATTATGTATTATATGTATTATATGTATATGTATTATATGTATTATATGTATATGTATTATATGTAAATAAGATTTTATATATTTATATT
>NW_019154124.1:8198805-8317025 GCF_002288905.1 Enhydra lutris kenyoni
TATTATATATTTATATATGAATATATATTATTTATATATTATTATATATTTATATATGAATATATATTATTTATATATTATTATATATTATAAATATATATTTTATATAATAAATATATATAATATTTATATATTATTTATATATAATATATATTTATAAATATATATGGTATATATATACCATATATATATATATATATATGATTTCTAAGGATAAATATATAGAGGTGTCAGACACTTGGATTTTATATCCCCCTGAAAAACCTAGTCACAAAGTTCCACCCATAAACTTTTGAGCTCTAATCCTACATTGCCATCTTCACCAGTAGTAACTCTGGTAACACAACCCAACATGTCTGAAGATATATATTCTATCACCTCCTCTAGGTCTTGATACCATATCACGGGCCACTTCAGTATGTCCTAAATACGTACATTTACTTCCAATATCTCTCCACTCTATTCCCCCCACGTTTCATTCTATGTCTACTTACATTCACCTTCAAGAAGATTGTCTTTGATGTCTCAAAAGCCAAAATTAGCCCCCCTTATTTTGGTTAGTGTTAGGCCTGGCATCCCTTCTTTCAACCCTCCATGTTTGGTCTCCATATGCACTTTAAGCTCTTCAGGTACATTGCTCCCCTGTCTTATCTTTAAGCTCCAACTAAGCTGAACTACATAATGTTCTGCTAAATTTTCCTATCTCCTACTAATTGTTTCTGTTGTTCTCTAGACCTAGAATACTATTTATCTGGGCTAATTCAGAGTCATAAGTTTAGGTTTGCTGAAACAAACTTTGCAATAGCATTGTTTTGTTCAGTTTTGCTTTTTTACTATTTACTAATGTAGCACAGGTGCCAAGAACTATGCCTGTGCATATAATAAATATTTGTTGAATGAATAAAAAAGACTCCTAAAGAGTTTAATATTCCGTATCCAACCAATGGTGCCCAAGCATTTGTGAAATACCTCAAAAGACATTTTATATTAAGAATTTGCTCATGCAAGGCACTGTATTAAGCCTGTCAGATAACAGATATTAACAAAAATGCAAGAATGTGACAAGGGCTGAAAACTTGTCTCTAGAACATGCTCTTCTTGTGAATTAACTCCAGAGTACTTACTTATTTATTATATATAATATTCCTACCAGAGTGATTACATACATAATAATATAATCAGATATCAGATGATTGTGTGTGTGTGTGTGTGTGTATACACCCAAATTAAAAAAAAATCAGGAAATTTTCTAGAACATTCATTGCAACTATGGACTTAGAGTTGTTTTTTTTTTTCCCCTGAATTTTTGTTTCCTAGTATTCCATGTCAGCTGTATACTATTCTGTTTTCTTATGGTTATAAAATTATTTATCTCTGTACATTTAACCCCCTTGGTCCTGGTGTTCTGGGGTGCCTGCCACTTAATGAAAGTGACCGCAAAATGGCGCTGATCCAGATGGGCTCCCTGGAGGAGGCCATCCAGGCGCTCATCGACCTGCACAACCACGACCTGGGCGAGAACCACCACCTGAGGGTCTCCTTCTCCAAATCCACCATCTAGGGCTGCTGTGGACCAGCCTGCCGGTGCCCGGCCACAACTTCCATCATTCCAGAGAAAAGCCACTTTATTATTTTTTTTTTATTTTTTTTTTAAGATTTTATTTATTTATTTGACAGAGAGAGATCACAAGTAGGCAGAGGCAGGCAGAAAGAGAGAAAGGGAAGCAGGCTCCCTGCTGAGTAGAGAGCCCGATGTGGGACTCGATCCCAGGACCCTGAGATCATGACCTGAGCCGAAGGCAGTGGCTTAACCCACTGAGCCACCCAGGCGCCCGAAAAGCCACTTTAAAAAGCAGCTGAAGTGACCTTAAAAGACCAGAGATTTTATTTTTTTAAAAGAGAAATCAGTTTACTTGTTTTTTAAAAAAATTAAATCCAATTCACCTTAAAAAAATTGATTGATAATTGATAAAGGATTGATAACAATCCTTCTAGCTAACCAGCTACACTGAATCAGGCCATGGCTGAGGCTGACGCATAGCCAAGAAAAAGAAGGAGCCCCAGTATGTTAACCTCTTACGATAAATCTTAAAGAATACGTGTCCAAAATCTTTTGATTCAATGACAGAATCCTTGCACACTAATTCCTGAAGAATATTATGTACAGATGCATTGCAAGAAATTAGTCTATAGGCTTCTATTACCTCCAAATCTCTGAAAGGAGCTCAACCTTAACTTAGGAAATTAAAGATGGTCATAATTGAAAAAAATTTCTTAAAAAGTGTCCCTTCAAGGTCAAAATAATCTTTGACTCTCCTGTATTACAATCCTTCTTGCCTGTTAGAATCCATCCAGATATTCAGTTCAATACTTGTACAGAGTGTGAGATAAAAAGTTCCTCAGAGGCACTACTTCCAGTGTTTAACAATTGCCTCCTTTTAATTGGGTAGATGAGAAAAGTGAAGGCCATTGTTTAACAATCTCAGCTTAATTATATATGACCTTGGCAATGGCAGCTAAGTTAAAAACTAGATATTATCAAGGAGTCATGCTATATGTAATTATTATGAAGAATAACATGTCACCCTATTTGAGTGTTTATTGAAATACTCCACAGACAAAATTATGCATAGACAAAAACTATAATATGCAGCTCCTTTCAAATCCATGTATCCCCCCAGGACTAAATTTCATGGACAGATTATTTCCCTTCTGCGTATATTCATGAACACCATTTTTATTTTTTTGGTTTTTTTAAAAATATGTTTTCCTTCTTAAGAAGTAGAACTATAGACAATACATAAAAGAGATAATACCATTTCAGAAAACTGAAGAGGTTTTCCTGGGTAGTGCAAGTGTTGTTTTGTTTTTGTTGCTGCTGGTGTTTAAAAATCATATGTGGGTGCTGTATTAAAACTATTTTTTTTCAGATTCAAGAACACATTTTAAATTTTTGCTGCTTGACACTGTACTCAGTATAAGGACAAAAGATTAGCTGGATTTTATATATACAGAATCACAGAATTTTAAGGCTTAAAGGGCCCTAGCAATGATATGGTACAACTTTTACTTCTTTCATAGATGAGGAAACAGACTTCAAATGTTACATGAGTTAGATATTTAGCAGGAATCTTACTGGTTTTAAAATACTGACCAAGGTCTCCAAAATACCCTGAAATATATCCAAAAATGCTTTGCAATTTCTATTGTGGAAACTTAGGTTTCCACAAACTTCTTTTGTTGTTTTAAAAATAAAAATGGTAGAATAATATACAGATTGAATGTGAACAGGAAGTTTAAGAAACTGCTGTGTCAGCATGTCTTTTTTTTTTCAGTTATGTAAACCTATGATATTCTCAAGAGAGAAGAATATTGCTAAATACTTAGCAACTTAATGCTATATCCCTTGGGCTGTCTCAATCTAGATGTGAACCCACATATGTGTCTTATTAATTTTGCTCAGGCCTCCTTTCAAATATTACCTCTTCTAACTTAATACCTTCTCAGTTTTGGTGTATTTCAGTGAATATGCAGGGGTAGCTTAAGTTTGCATTGATGCTTAGCACATTCTCAACTCCTCGTACACCTGAGAACTCATGCACATCTTTTCACCTGGTCTTATGTGTATTTACAGAGTAAGTTCGGGGAAATCTTCAATTATAGTGCACTGAAACTTGACGAGCATGTTAAAGTATAATAGGGTTGCATTGCCACAGTGATGGTAGGGAAAAAGGATGGGAGATAGCATCTTCACTTGCCCTGTGTTGTTTGCTAATCAAAAGTGGGCAGGTGACTGTAACTATACAAATTGTCCCTGCTTAAAGAAGGGTCCTATTCCTTTTTTTTTTTTAATCACACAGACTTGAATAAAATATAAACAAGAGTGAAAACCTATTTTTCAAAATGTTAGCTTATCTTGCATATAATGCATACTTTTGAGAAAAACAGAAATGATAAAAGCAGAGGAAGTAGGAGGAGGAGGGGAAGAAGAATGGGGAAGAAACTAAGAGAAAAACAGGGCAGAGGACAGGAGAAAAATGGAGTGGGATACAATTTAAACTCAGAGATTTATGTTATAGATTATATAGGCACAGCCATTATCTCCAGTTTTTGTATGCTATATAGAAAAAAATTGACCATCTTATTAATGATGCAGTAGAGCTACTATAAACATGAATCACTTATCCCAGGATAACAAATACACTTAATGGAAAACATTAAAGATATGGAGAACATAATAATTTTAGAAAATAGATATACAGAAGTTTAGGTTCTGGGAAAGCGGAAAAGCATTATACAATAGGACAAACATAGGTGATAAGAGTTAGTTAAGTGCCAACCTAACATTTAAGAAAGCATCAAAGGGTATCAACACAGACAAATCAGTGGGCAACTCTTTCACTCTCTAACCTACATACATATTATCATTTCTAATTTCCCCATATTACACATTATATCAAATAAAATGCATTATATGGTTTAGTGATTATGAGGGGTAGCTCTAAAGCAAAGGTCAGCAACCTTTTTCTGAAAGGAACACATAATAAATGAATGGGGAGTGCATAAGATGAACAATGCAAAGGGAGAAAAGGAAAAAAATGTAAAAGTCATGAACGTATAAATTTAGGAAAATAAACACGAAACACTAATGACTGAGTAGCACTGTGGTGGACCACAAAGGTCTTGAAATCAGACAGATTTGATGAGTTCAAATCTCAGCTCCCACATTGTACCCCTGGGTAAATTACCTCTCTGGTCTTCAATGCCCTTTTGAATAAATAGGGAGTAATCATAGCCTTTAGCTCTTAGGGTTCAGAGGACTGAGGTAATTCAATCACATAAAACTTAACATGGTGCCTGGAGAGTAGGTACCCAATAAATAGGGGCAATAATGAGCAAAAGAATGGGTGGTAGCTATAAGATAACAAAAAACAAAAACAAACAAAAAAAACCATTTGGTCAGTTCTTACAGTTAATACTCACATAGAATCTTATAGTTTTCTGGGGCACCTGGGGTGGCTCAGTGGGTTAAAGCCTCTGCCTTCAGCCCAGGTCATGATCCCAGGGTTCTGGGATGGAGCCCCGCATCGGGCTATCTGCTCCCTTCCCTTCCTCTCTCTGCCTACTTGTGATCTCTGTCTGTCAAATAAATAAATAAATTCTTTTAAAAAAAAAAAAGGAATCTTAGAGTTTTCTTTTGGAGCACAATTTAAAAAATTACTGATGTATCATTGACATACATTATAATATTAGTTTTAGGTATACAACCTAGCAGTTTAAGATTTATATACATTGTGAAATGATCACCATGATAAATCTAGTTACCATCTGTCACCTTATGAAGCTAATAAAATGTTATTGACTATATTCCCTATGCTGTACATCACGACCCCATGCACATTTTTTTGTTGCGATATAACGGACATTTAACATTGTGCACATTTAATGTGTACAATATGTTGATTTGGTGCACTTTTTTCTTTTTTTTTTTAAGATTTTATTTGTTTATTTGACAGAGAGAGAGATCACAAGTAGACAAAGAGACAGGCAGAGAGAGGAGAAGTAGGCTCCCCGCTGAGCAGAGAGCCCGATGTTGGACTTGATCCCAGGCCCCTGACATCATGACCTGAGCTGAAGGCAGAGGCTTAACCCACTGAGCCACCCAGGTGCCCCGATTTGGTGCACTTTTATGCTACATTGTGATTACCACCAGAACATTAGCTAACATCTGCATCAGAGCCTATAATGATCATTTCTTTTTTTGTGGTGAGAACATTTAAGATCTAGTCTCTTGGCTACATTGAAGTATATAATACAATATTCTTTTTTTAAATGACTTTATTTATTTTTTTTTAAGATTTTATTTATTTATTTGACAGACAGAGATCACAAGTAGTCAGAGGCAGGCAGAGAGAGCGAGGGGGAAGCAGGCGCCCTGCTGAGCAGAGAGCCCAATGCAGGGCTCAATCCCAGGACCCTGGGATCATGACCTGAGCCAAAGGCAGAGGCTTTAACCCACTGAGCCACCCAGGTGCCACTATAATACAATATTCTTAACTATGATCACCACACTATGCCTGAGATCCCCAGGACATAGTCACCTTCTAATTTTATGTTTGAACCCATTAAACAGCATCTCCCCAATTCTCACACCCCAGCCCCTGGTAGCTACCATTCTACCCTCTGTCTCTACAAATTTGGATTTTTTATATTCTACATGTAAGTGATATCATAGAGTATTTGTCTTTCTTCACAATTTTTATTTTTAATGATTTTTGATATGTTTCCCTCATGGACTATTACCCCTGAAGGAATGGACTTTGTCCATAATTGTATTCCCAGAGCCTGGCATCACCTCTGGCATATCCTAGGTACTCAGAAAATATGCTTGACTGAATGAAGGGACCCCGAATGAGAAAGTAGAGGATAAAAAATTTTAAATTCAATCATTTACAGTTTTGTGTGACCTTCTCAGTCGTCATGTCTTTACTTATAAAGTGGAGGCAATACTAGCACCTGATTCAGTTGTTGTGAGGATCGGGGAGAATGACATTCTGATAAATACAACAGCATCCAACAGTGTCTGCAAGACAGTGCCTAAAAATTGCTACCTGAATCAAGTTTAGTGGTTTTTATTCAAACTCAAGCTGACTATAAGATTAAGTTAATCAAATTTCTGTGTTCTTCAAGCGTTTTAGGTATTAGACTACTTATGCCATATATGTGATGTGTAACAATCAAAATTACTTACATTTAAATTTGTGACATGATTTTACCTTTCAACAAAATTCCATAAATAAAACGTAAAGGGAGATATTATTTTCATAACTTTATGCCCTTGAAAGAAAAGCCACTGATCTTAGTATAAAGAATCTAATTGATCTGTTCAGCCAAAGCAGCATGTTGTTCACTCTGCACTCTCTGATTTTAAATTAAAAATTAATATGCCTACCTGTGCTCACTGGTGGGTGTATTGGGAATCATCAATATTTCATATATGGCAAAGGCCAATCCTATGTTGTGCATCAATGCAGAAATGTATGAGGTGTTGCTAGGACCCAGCTCATGGCTGGAGAAGCTTCATCAACAGCAGATGATGACATTAAGAGGAAACCTGATGAACCCAGGAGAAGAAAGCCTTTCTATATCCTGCTGTGAAATTAATGATGGCACCCTATGGAATGAAAATATCTCTTGCTAAGTGTAAGAGAGCACAGAAAATCTTCATAAGAAAGTTGAAGTTAAGGTTTTCAAGGTACAGTTAAAAGACATATTTTTAAGTAATATTTAATGTCACTGGAAAATGCCAATGATATAAGGTTAAATGTCAAATGAGAATGGAAAACCATACACAATAAGGCATCTATTAGATATAATAATCTTTTCTAAGCACATTTGTTTGTAAATACACTGAAAAGAATTGTGTAAACATGATAATGGCAGTTGTCTTTAAATATGTGGGTTATGGATGCTTTTTATTTTCTTTTTGAAGATTTTATTTATTTACTTATTTGGAGAGAGGGAGAGAGAGAGAGAGAGTGTGTGTGTGTGGGGTGGGGTGTGTGTGTATGTGAGCTAGTGGGGAGAGGGATAGCGGGAGAGGGAGAGGGAAAGAATCTCAAGCAGACTCCCCAACATGGAGCTTGATCTCACAACCTGGAAATCATGACCTGAACTGAAACTAAGAGCTGGATGCTTAACCAACTGAGCCACCCAGGTGCCCCATTTTCTTTTCAATACATGCATGTTAGGTCAATTAGATTCTTACTCTCAAAAAAACAAAGATACATAAGGGATTGACCATAGATACTGAAAGAAAAACATTGCAGAGAAAATTCTGGAGACTGCAATAGGGCCACATCTAAGCCCAAGGGAACGGAGAAGCAGGAGTCAGTTAAAAATAGAGTAAAAGGTGATGTTGACACTTTACATAGAAAGAAAAGGTCGAGAAAGTAACTGACTCCAGGTAATAGTAAAGCAAAAGCACAAGAATGAATATCCTGTCTCCTGACTTAGCCCCAGCTCCTGCTCTTCCTGGGGCATGAATTTACTGTTTCTTGCCTGATTGAGGCTAGATGATTTAGTTATTTCCAGGTTTCTATATGAGTACAATAAACCTCCTTGTGTGAAATAAGTTGAAAGTCTCTTCCTTACAACAGGAGCTTAAATAAAATAACGATGCAGTTAAAAGACACCTTAATTTGATACTCCCCTTTCATACTCAATCTCAAAAGAGACTATGTAGAGGGATTATATGTCACACAAGTTAAGAAGAAATGTTGTGGTACTGGAAGGCATACGACAGTTATGCCTTTTAGTGCTTGGATAGCACACACCAACAAGTATCAAAGAGTTGATTGATAATGGCTATCTAGTGTACAGTAAAGAAAAGAACTGCAGAGCCAAGCTGGGGACAGAAAATGTCTTAGGATCAATTAGGAAGGTCCACTACTGGTCTGTAATTCTGCAATGATGTCACAGGTAGAAGGGATGGTGGTATGAGAGTAGAGGCTTTGCAGTTCAAGTCCTGTCCCACATCTTTTACATGTAGGATTTTGGGAGAAATTATTTAACCTCCCTTAGCTTCCGTGTTCTCATCCCAGGAATCATAATACCTACTTCACAGTATTTCTGTGAGAATTAAGTAACATAATAGGTAAAGTCCACAAGACATCTCCAGGCACATACCAGATGTCCAATAAAATGTTACGCCCTTCTTCCGAGCTTCTTTTCTTTCAAAATCTTTGATTACAACTGCAATACTATTGGTCCACAATTAATTACAAAAGCGAAGCACATACTATAGGGCCATGAAAGACTATTACTCTATCAGTCCATATCTTTGGCCCACAGGATTAGTTACAACTGTATAGCCCATACTACATCTCACAGTTGATCACAACTATATCACCCTATACTCTAGGTCCACACATTGCCATTTTGGGTATTGGAACATAAGAAGAAAAAATAGACACATCACAGACTGCTTATAACTGACTTGGAGAAAAAAATGTGGTTCTTGCTGTGAGTGCCTAAAAAACCATGCCTCAGGTCATTTGTTTTCATTGAATAGAAATGCTGACATTAACTCTTCTTTTGGAAAATGCAGAAGATTGAAAACTCTCTGTTCTTTTTGTTCAGTTTTTCTGAAACCTAAAACTGCTCTAATAATCTTCTATTAATTAAAAAGTAATCTGTTCATAAGTCTGTAATCAAAAAAAAAAAAAATCCAGCTGTACCTGCCTACCACTATTCTAGCCAGGAAATTCAGTTTCTCTCTATAATCCTTTCTTTCCTGGTTTTTTTTTTTTTAATTTTTCCTCATCTACTTTCTGACAAGGTTTGGACAAACCATGAATGCAGTAAAAAGACAGCTGTTCTGACTTTTTAGTGAGGCTAATACCTAACTTAATAAAAAGAAGTATATAGTTCAACTCTATCCCCAACTCCTAAAAGGAAGAAAGAACATGTTGAAGGTCAGTGAGGATTCAACTATTTTCTTGGCTTGTTTTGTAAGGGCTAATGCTTAAGTATGCTTTTTTTAATGCTCCTGATAAATTCTGAGCAAACGGCTTGAGCTGAATCATTTTACAAATCCTGGGCCTAAAATTTAAAAGTAATTTGTAAAAACAGCAATAGGGTGTACCAAGAAAGCTCATTTTGACCTGGCTTCATTTTACCCATTTTTATGCAGGATTGGCCCAACAAAACAGTATGGTGTACCTACTTAGTTATTATAGGCTTCTCTTCCATAAATTGTGTTTCCAAAAAATGCGTGACTGGGTTTATGAGTCCTTTGGATTCCAGTTACCCCATATTATTGCCACATAAATCAAAATTGTACTGCAGCTACAATATAACTTTTTTTTTTAACATATATTGTCTTATCAAACTGGCATATCTTTTTCCAGTTAGTTTAGACCAAAAAAATGTGACTTTTTTATGCTATAATAAGGATTGCTTTACATACTCTAAATCACTCTGGTATTCATTATGAACATTCACACAGAGCCCAAGATTCTTCCCTTCTGTGTAAAAATTTCCCACCATTAAGTCAGCCAGTTAAGTCCCTTCATCAGGAGATGAGAGTATCAGAAATCTTAAAGAGGCAACCAGAGAGGAGGAGAAGCCATGGTTTTATTTACATATTTATTTCTCATAGATAAATGAGGCAAAGAAGCTAAAGTGTCTTTTCTATCATTCGTCACTGAAATCAAACAGCTGAAATTCCTTTAGAATATTGCCATACCTATTTATCTGTATTAGATACCTCTCCACACTAACCTGTCTTCATTTCCTTCTGTTACTCAAATTTAAAAAAAGCCAACACAAATGAAGCCATGTCTGTAAACCATCTAGATCTATTTTAAAAATGAAGTCAGACAAATAAAGAGTAAGCACTAAAATTAGTATTGAGCCACTAGTTACTTGTAACATACATAGGCCTTGGTTAAGAAAATTCTCTACATTTTAAATTTAATTTTTGGATGAAGTTCTGGCCAAAAGATTACATCAAGCCTCCTAAATATGTGTTCAAGCAAAGGTATTGAAAACATCTTTCCTATGTAGGCTCAACAAGGCCAATCTTAACATTTCAGATGAGAAATTGGTTGATTTTAAACCCCAGTAGCAAGAGTGCGAGTGTCATAGATGATATGATAAAGGAATGTATTCACAGGGAATGGTCTTTTCCTGTAGCAAAGAATGCTTCTAGCGATCCTGTGTCACTGTAGTGACAACCTACACTCTAGTGACAACCACTGTAGTGGTAAATTCACTGTTCATACATTTCTCACTTTAATACAACAAAGTAGAACATGGTATTAAATACTGGACCCTTAAACTTTTAGTACAGAAAAAAAAATCAAAGAGATCATATGGTTACCACACTTTTCAGTTTGGGGAGGGTAAATCTAGCTCAAAGTCCAATGACTTACATGAGACCAGAGAGCTGGTTTTAGCCAAGTGCCTGAACCAGATCCCAGCATGCTGAACACACTTATATTTTGAGCAAAGAGATTAAGGGTTTTGTTAAAATATCCATATGTTAATTTTTTAATTTAATTTCATTTCTTTTCAGTGTTCCAGAATTCATTGTTTATGCACCACTCCCAGTTCCCCATGCAATATGTGCCTCCATAATACCTACCACCTGGGTCACCCAACCCCCTACTCCCTCCCTTCCAAAACCCTCAGGTTGTTTCTCAGAGTCCACAGTTTCTCATGGTTTATCTCCCCCTCCGATACTAATTTTAAGCCCAAATCATAAAGAATTACTTTAAAAGATGTTCAGTGTTTTAAAAGCTTCCATACATTACACATGGATAACTGTAAGCATTAACATGTAAGTGCATACTCTTGATTTTTGCTCCACTTAGACATTCTGCGTAGTTGTGTCAGAAACTAATTTCCCTGCACAATCCATTCTCCCATTCTCCCTATTAGTAATAGAACCTCTCCTCCTGCACTTGAATTTGAGCAGGGTATGCACTCACCCAGCTGGGATAATATTTCCAAGATTTTGTTGGCAGCTACACATGGTTACTTTACTAAGTTCTAGACAAATGGATATGACAGAAGTGATGTGTTCAACTTGCACATCATATTTTTGAAAAATGTGCTTGTTCTCTGCTTTCTCTTTGCCCCACTCCCATTGGATAAGAATGAACGTGCAGCACATGTGGTTCACAGAACACTAACGACTGGTGTAACCAGGAAACAGAGGGAACCTGGTCCCAAAGAGGTTATGCAACAGAGCTTCTTAAACACTAGACTGTCTTCCTATTTCTGTATTATGCTGTGGGAGAGAAATAAACCATCTTTTGGGGACCACTGTATTTGGGGTTATTTCTGTTTTGTCAGCTCAACCAATATCCAGTAGAAATATACTAACTCTGGCCCCTTATTTTTGTGGAAACAACTATTTATCATAAATTTTACCAGGAATCATGTCCTTACACAACTGTTTTCTGACCAATACATTGTTTAAAAAAGCCCCTCTTTTGCACCTTTTATCAATTTTACTAGAATATTTACAACACTTAATTGTACCCATTTTATAGTAAACAGACTGGAAGTAGTAAGGGGCAGGAAGACTATCTTACTCATGTTTGTTTCTCTAATGCTTAACATGGTATCTGACACATGGAAGGTATTCAGAAAAGGTATGTTGAAATAAATTGATTGATTGATTTTTTCCTTGGTGATTTAAAACAAATATCAAGACCTTTCAGTTAATGATCTTTAATATTAATTTTATTATAACAGGGGTTAATTAATAGTATCCCCATATATGCTAACAGAAAGGCCAAAATTTTCTATACAGACTTAGGAAAATATGACTCTTCCAAACTAATCAAGGCATTGAATCATCTCCTATTTAGCTGGAGGTTTTTTTTATAGTGTATCAGATTTAGTACCTTTCTTCGCAGATTAAAGACTATCTCCCATGTCTTCACAAAGCACTATTACCCTTCAAATGATTTTTAATTTTTTCTAATATGTATTTTTCAATATTCATTGTTATTGTTGTTTTAAGTAAACTTGCCTTTCTAACTTCTGTTGGTTGAAACTATTATACAATTAAGGTATAAAAACTTTAAATCATAGAAAACTGAAGTCAACAATCAGAGGATATTCCTAGAAAACACTATTTATTGATAAAACTCCAAACATAAAAATAAAACTACTTGTTCTAAAAGTAAATTAGATACCTGAAAATAGAAGAGAGAAAAAGAACAAAAGTCTTTTTGATTGCAATTAGCAGAGTGTGATTATATATAAAGACCAGACGGAGGTAAGCCAAAAGAAATATTTTGCATAGCAGCGAAGTTTTTGCTTGACAGGCCAAGCACATTTAATCTCTGACAGCATGCAAAAGCAGGAATTCTTGGTAAAGCTATGTAATTAAGTGAAACTCTCAGCAGCTGCCCTGTAAATCTCTAGAGAGAAGACTGGCTAAAGGCTAGGTCCTATAGTTGTCACTGCTCCAGTTGAATGGTCTTTAATTTGACCCCTAAATGACAGTCATACCTAGGAAGAAGAATCAGTAATGTATTTGACACAGACTCCTCTGTAGCAGAGTCAAAGAGGCACACAAAACAGGGGCTAAGAGACAAGATCTACCACAAAAAAAAGGCGGGGAGGCTTGCTTACATCATCTAAAACCTTATAAGCAGCATGCATTTGTCCTGAAGAATTAAACCCTTGGGACCAAGTCTAAGAAGGAGATGCCAAAGTACCAGGAAAATGAGCTATTGGAGTCTATTGACTCCTACTCCATAAATTAACAGTTAACATAAGAATTTAAGTGGCTCCTTAAATTGGCTAGGGCCAAAGGTAATTATTATCAGAAATTTGCATGTCATAAGAAGATTTGGTGGCACATTTGGTCCTTCCTTGTTCTCCACTAACTCTTCTGCATAAAATGACCATGTGTCCTACTTTGCCCAGGACTGTCCCTGTTAATGTCTGTTTAACTGAAAATTGATTATTAATTTAATTCTTAAAATTGCTACAGATGATAAATTATATGTTCATACCTTTAAAGATTAAGACTCTCTCTCTCTCTTTTTAAAGATTTTATTTATTTATTTGACAGAGAGAGAGAGAGATCACAAGTAGGCAGAGAGGCAGGTAGAGAGAGAGGGGGAAGCAGGCCCCCTGCCAAAGGGCTCAGTCCCAGGACCCTGACATCATGACCTGAGCCAAAGGCAGAGGTTTAACCCACTGAGCTACCCAGGCACCCCAAAGATCAAGTCTCTTAACACCATTTCCTAAATACCTCTTGAACCTGTCCAGTTCCCCCTGCTTCCATTCTCTTTACACCTTCATCTTTCATGAGGACTACTGTAGGAGTCTCCTTATCTGGTATACTTCTTCTACTACAACAATGACAGTAATGCATAATTCTTCATAAGATCCAGACAAAGAATTCCATACCATAAACTATTCCATATAGAGTTTATATGTCCCATTAAGTTACAAGTTGCAGGAATAGAGAGATCATGTTTTATTTGTTTGTTCCTACATCTCCAACACCTTAGCATATAATGAATGTCCAATAGCTTTTGTTGAAAGGATCAAATGGAGATTTCCAATTTTAAGCAGCTAAATATATAAGTACCTACTCCTTAACTTTAAACACTCCCTTTGAACAAGTCAATGCTTCCTAATATACATTACCTTCTGTTTAATTCTATTTCATAACTGAATATACAGTAAACTAGATTAATCCAACAGACATCAGATTAAGGTAAAAGGTACATATATTTTGGTACACCTAATTATTCCATATTTACCTCAATTATGTTAAGCTTATGCCATCAACATTTATATTCCAAGTTATTTCTCATGCTTTCATTTTCTGCTTTCTATTCATTTTTATAAAATGAGGGAAAACATAATAAAATATTCAAACAATTATATAAGCATAATGTGTAAAGATGCTTACACTGCTTAAATTGTTAGCTTAAAGGAAACACCATGATAGAGTCACTAGAAATATTTGTCAACTAAAATATGAAAAATTGGATTAAGTATGTGAAAACCAATATAAGGGTATTATGAAATGCATTATCAGAAAGTCAAACATGCAGATAGGAAACTCAAACATGAAACTTGAAAGCTACCTGTGTTATGATTCAATTGATATTTAGGATTCATATCTGTTAGGATGAACCCAGCTACAACACAAAGAAAACTCAACTCACTGTGGTCTGGTCAGTGGAGTTATTTGATCATCTCATATAACAAGAATTCTGGAGGTTGGCAGTTCCAGGTTTTGTAACAGTGGTTCAAGCATATCATTAGGAACTCAAGTTCTTTCTATCTTTTTGTTCCTAATTCTATAGGTTTTTACCTTATGGTTATAAGATGGCTCCTTCAGCTTCAGCTGTCAAGTCCTCCCACAACCATGATCATGGAAGGAATGAAAGGGCAGAAGAAAATAGAACCTTCTGTTCTGAAGCCTCTCTCTTTTTATCCAGTAAAGATGTTTTTTTTTAGAAGTTGCCAGGAAGACTTCCCATTGTGTGGTCACTGACCAGAACTGGATCACATGTGCATTACAAGATTTATCACTTAAAAAGAGGAATGGAATTACCATGAGAGCTTAAAGTAATCATGAGAACAAAGGATCTCAGCTCATTACATGAGCAAGTTAAGGGTAGGCAACAGGATCTGTCATAGAACTCTGAGAGTCAGAGTTATATCACGTTCCTCTGAGTTAGAAAAATAAAGTGATAACAGTGAACATAATTATACAACCGAAATTTTGCTTCCATACATTCTAACATAAAAGAGTTTCAGGGAAAAACAACTATTTCTAAAACAAATTTTAGAAATTAATTTTAAGAAAATTAATTTTCTAAATTAAAAATGAAGCCATATAAATTGTTAGAAGCTCTCCATTTTTGAAAATGTAACCATTGGGGCAGTTTTAGAGACTCAAATAATATGAGACTTAAAAATAAAGCTTCTGCATTATGCTAAGTGAAATAAGTCAGACAAAGACAAATATCATATGATCTCACTTATATATGGAATCTAAAATAAACAAACTTAATAGGCTCAGAACAGATTGGTAGTTGCCAGAGGTAGGGGGTGAGCAAAATGGGTCAAGGGAGTAAAACACAAACTTCCAGTTATAAAATAAATTCATCATGGGGATGTAATGTACAACATGATGATTATGATTAGTAATACTATTGCATATTTTAAAGTTGCTAAGAGGATAAGTCTGAAAAATCCTTATCAGAAGAAAAAAAATTATAACTATTTATGGTGACAGATGTCAAGTACACTTATTCTGGTAATCACTTCTCAATATATACAAATATCAAGTCATTATGTTCTATATCTGAAACTAATATAATGTTACCTGTCAATTACATTTCAATAATTTTTTTAAAAGGAAAAAAAAAACCCTTCTTTCAGAGTCATTTGAATCAATGCTCACAACAACTACATACTAATTGGTAAAACGTTTTATTTAGCTGCATGGATTTCATAATTATGTTACAGTTATGAGGACAGAAGACAAAAATGTGGAGACTCATTTCATACTCAAACTCTTACTTTCAATCTACTAGCAATTACTTTCTTAATTTTATATTGCATCAAACTCAAAGAAAAAGCCACCTCAAATCACAGCAATCTTTCAGTTGCATCTTAGAGAAATAATGGCTCTGAACCAAGTACCCAGGTACTAACTAGTTTAGTTTTAATTCAGAGGAGATGGGCTAGGGTTCTAAAGGTCAAATTTATAGGATCTTCTTGGAGAATACCTCATGGTCTCTGTATCATAGCAGATGGTGAAAATCTTATAGGGCTATTTTGAAATGATCTTTGTGAAACTACAATTCTATCAATTGTCTTATATGGTTTCCATAAGCATGATTTTCTTTCCAAATCAATAGTTACAATTGATGGAGCTTAGCAGGGCTCTTTTGAGATATCATTATCAACAATGACACACTGAGAATTTATATTTCAAATTCAGAGATGAATTACAGAAGAGGAAACAGTTGACCTCCTGAGATAAACAGACAGATACTGATAAGTATATCATACTGATAAGTATATGCATATCTGTTTTCCCATATAAGAGGAAAGAATTTCTATATTTTGTTATTGTAGACTTTCAAACTGATGTTTCTTTTTAGAAGATAAGCACAATATCATTCTTTTTTTTGACCCCTTGAACAACTGACAGCACTTGACATACTATGGATGTCCAATAAGTTGTACTATTTTTTTCCTTACTGGGGGTATAACTTTTATTTTTCATTACTTTTTATTTTTAAAGGGTTTTATTTTATTTTTTTTAAAGATGTTATTTATTTATTTGAAAGAGAGAGGATGGGAGAGAGTCCGAGAGGGGAGAGGGTTAGAGGGAGAAGCAGACTCCCTGCTGAACAGGGAACCTGATGTGGGACCTGGAGTCCCAGGATCATGACCTGAGCTGAAAGCAGTCACTTAACCAACTGAATAATCCAGGCACCCCAATTTTTATTTTCAAGATAAAATATTGTAAAGGGCATATGCTATTTGGGGCAATGTCAGAGAGGTACGCTTTCTATTCTGATTTTTCTCTTGGGAAATTATTTCCATTGCCTAAAATCTCATTGGGGAGGTAATTCCCAGCTATCTTATCCCACTTCCCACTGAAAAGTCTCAGATTCCTTACTTTTCTTAAACTGGCAGCACCTAGAAAATGGCATCAATTAGGCTAATAATATCCTTCATCCTGGGGCTTTGGATCTGGAGTGATGCAAGGAATGAAATGAAGTAGAGAATTCATTTGTTTTAGCAACAAAGGCAGGAGTGGTGATATTGACTTAATTAAGACTGTTCCTGTTACTCTGGTTCCTATTTCCCAGGCTCCTTCCAATTTTGGTTTTAGACCAATCTCAAGCCAGCTCTGATTATTCTAATAAGTTCTCTTTTGCTTAGCTAGAGTTGGCTTCTATTATTTGTAATAGAAAAAAATTTTAAAATACAGACAAAATTAGATAATAGAAATATCTATAACATACAATTTTATAGCCTTTTTTCCCCATTACTCTATCTTGAACATTTTTCACGATCAATATAAATATAAATATTATATAAAAATTACAGAGCATCAGCTTTAATGGTCACCTGGTTTATCTGCATGGATATACTACAGTTTATTAGAATCTATTTAATCAGTGTTGGAGATTTAAGTGTTTCCTTTTTCTTTTTTACCATTATAAATAACCCTCTGGTTAGCATCTTATTTATACATCATTGTATATAGCTTTGATATTTTTACCTTGTAATAAATTTCTAAAAGTGCAATTATTGGGACAAAGGTAAACACAATTTTGAAAGCTTTGAATTATGTTCTGCAAGGAGGGCTGTACCTATTTATCATTCTATTAGCAGTGTAGGGAGGTCCCCATTCTAAGATCTTACCCATTAGTTTTATTGTAAGACAGGAGATGATAAAGCCATTCAACTTCATTTGCCCAAATACACAATAGAGAAAGCAATCAGATTGGTTTGAGGAGCCCTATGTAATAAAGGGGAAGAGTTATAACAGAACTCAATGCATACCTCATAGTATTTAAGAGTTCTCCACAGAGTTCTTAATACAACTGAATACAACCCATTTCCATATGTGTTTTCTTGTGGATGGATGCTGTGAAAGCTCTCACAGTGAGTTAGAAGGAAAAGGAAGAGAGAAAAACAAAGAAAACCCAGCCAGCCTTCATTATGGTGCTTCTCACAGCTAACTGAAAGCTAAGGAATGGAAGGAGGAAAAAGATGGCAGAGGAATAGGAGACTATTTCAACCAGTCCCCTGAATGGAACTGGATCTCTGCTAGACAATTCTGAACACCCATAAAATCAGTGTGAGATGTAAGAAGATAAATCTGGATCTCCACAAAGAGAATATCTCTGGTGGTTGGTCTTAATTGGCCATGATTCCGTGGGCAGATATCAGAAGATAAAAGGAAGGGGAGGGAGTTATCAAAAGTGCTTGAGCTGGGAAGGTGAAATAACACAGGACCACAAAGCCTCCCACACTGGGGACTGGGCACAGACTCACAGACTGGTAGTGGTGGGGAAAGGACTTTAGGGCAGCCCCCCAGACTGAAACCTGGAGCTTTGGGGGCACATGTGTGAACTGGGGACAGCTTGCAGTTTTAGAAGCACAAAGGGCAGAAACATGCCGGGATCAGGAAGCAAGTGCTAGAGGTGCTGCTGTGAGGTGCACAACCCTGGACACTGCAATTTTTAGCAGCACAGACAGAAATGGAAACAGTGTGCCCTGGAGAGCTCAGTGAAGATCAGACTGCACTATCTCTGTTCTGAGAAAGAGGTCTGGATGCAGTCACTTCTGGTCTGACTCTAAGAAGAGATATGGAAAGCTGCCACGGAAAGTTGCCAGAGAACAAAAAACCACTGAGCTCACCCCCACTCCTCCCCCCACCCCACAGCAGGCAGGGCAACTCTGCCCAAACTTGGCTGCCTGAGTAACAGTGCAGCAGGCCCCTCCCCCCGAAGACAGGCTGGAAGAACAAGACGCCAACAACCCTACGGTCCCTATAAAATAGGCACATCGCTTGGGTTGTGATCAATAATTTGGATTCTGTGCACTCCCTCAACCAGCCCTCAACTGATTGACTAAGAGAAGGAACCCCCAACAAAGGAAAGAACCAGAGAAAGTGACCTCTGCCACAGAACTACTGGATATGGATATAACCAAGATGTCAGAAATTGACTTCAGAGTAACAATTATCAAGTTGATATCTAGGCTTGAGAAAACTATTAACTACAATATGGAATCTCTAAGGGCAGAAATGAGATCTAATCAGGCCAAACTTAAAAATGCAATGAATCGGAGCACCTGGGTGGCTCAGTGGTTAAAGCCTCTGCCTTCGGCTCAGGTCATGATCTCAGGGTCCTGGGATCGAGTCCCGCATCGGGCTCTCTGCTGAGCAGGGAGCCTGCCTCCTCCTCCTGTCTCTCTCTGCCTGCCTCTCTGCCTACTTGTGATCTGTCTGTCAAATAAAAAAAAAATCTTTAAAAAAATGCAATGAATCAAATGCAGTCTAAGCTGGATGCCAGGGTAAATGAGATAGAAGAATGAATTAGTGAGACAGAGGATAAGGTGATAGTAAAGATGGAAATTGAGGCAGCATGGGAAAAACAAATTAAAATCCAAGGAATCAAACTGAGAGAGATTAGTGACAGAATGAAACATTCCAATATCAGAATTATTGTGATCCCTGAGGGGGTAGAGGGAGAGAGAGGCCTAGAAGGTATATTTGAGCAAATCGTAGCTGAGAACTTCCTTAATCTGGGGAAGGAAACAAGCATTCGAGTCCAAGAGGCAGAGAGGACCTCTCCCAAGATCAATGAGAACAGACCGATGCCCCCCATATAATAGTACAATTTTCAAATCTTAGATCCAAGAAAACAATCTTGAAAATGGTGAGAGGGAAGAGATTTCTTACATACAGAGGAATGAATGTCAGAATAATGTCAGACCTGTCCACAGAGACCTGGCAAGCCAGAGAGGGCTGGCAAGACATATTCAGGGTACTAAATGAGAAGATCAGCCAAGGATACTTTATCCAGCAAGGCTGTCATTCAGAACGGATGGAGAGACAAAGAGCTTCCAAGACTGGCAGAAATTGAAAGAATATGTGACAACCAAGCTGGCCCTGCAAGAAATATTAAGGGCAGTTCTATAAAAGGAGAAAGACCCCAAGAGTGATATAGAACAGAAAATTACAGAGACAATCTTTAGAAACAAGGACTTCATAGGCAACATGATGACAATAAAATTGTATCTTTCAATAATCATTCTCAATGTGAATGGCCTAAATGCTCCCATGAAAGGGCACAGGATTGCAGATTGGATAAAAGACATGATCCATCCATATGCTGTCTACAAGAGCCTAATTTTTGAACCTAAATATACATCCAGGCTGAAAGTGAAGGGATGGAGGACAATTTTTTAGGCCAACGGACCTCAAAAGAAAGTTGAGGTAGCAATTCTCATACAAGACAAATTAGATTTTAAGCTAAAGACTGTAGTTAGAGAATAGAAGGAAACTACATCATGCTTAAAGGGTCTACCCAACAAGAGGATCTAACACTTGCACATATCTATGCCCCCAACATGGGAGCAGCCAACTACATAAGCCAATTGTTAACCAAAATAAAGAGACATAATGATAATAATATGCTAATAGTAGGAGGCCTCAACACTCCACTCTCAGCAACAGACAGATCATCTAACCAGAAAATCAACAAGGAAACAAGAGCTTTGAATGACACACTGGACCAGATGGACCTCATAGATATATACAGAACATTTGACCCAAAAACAACAGAATACTCATTCTTCTTGAATGCACATGGAACTTTCTCCAGAATAGACCACATCCTGGATCACATATCAGGTCTGAACCAATACCAAAAAACTGAGATTATTCCCTCCATATCCTCAGACCATAATGCTTTGAAACTGGAACTCAATCACAAGAAAAAAACTGGAAGAAATTCAAACACTTGGAAGCTAAAGACCATCCTGCTTAAGAATGCTTGGGTCGGGGCGCCTGGGTGGCTCAGTGGGTTAAAGCCTCTGCCTTCGGCTTGGGTCATGATCTCGGGATCCTGGGATCGAGCCCCGCATCGGGCTCTCTGCTCCGCGGGGAGCCTGCTTCTTCCTCTCTCTCTGCCTGCCTCTCTGCCTACTTGTGATTTCTCTCTGTCAAATAAATAAAATCTTAAAAAAAAAAAAAAAGAATGCTTGGGTCAACCAGGAAATCAAACAACTTAAACAATTCATGGTAACCAATGAGAATGAAAACACATCAGTCCAAAACCTATGAGATCCTTCAAAGGTGGTTCTGAAGGGGGAAATACATAGCCATGCAAGCCTCACTTGAAAAAAAAGAAAAATCCCAAATACACAAATTAACTTTATACCTTAAAGAAATGGAGAAAGTAAAACAAATAAAGCCCAAGCCATGCATTAGAAGAGAAATAATTAAGATTAGGGCAGAGATCAATGACTCAAAAACCAGAAATATAGTAGAGCAAATCAACAAAACTAGAAGCTGGTTCTTTGAAAGAATTAATAAGATCAATAAACCACTGGCCAGACTTATCCAAAAGAAAAGATAAAGTACTCAAATTAATAAAATTATGAATGAAAGGGGAGAGATTATGAATAACACCAAGGAAATACAAACAATTATTAGAAATTGGGAAATAATTGGGAGGGCGTCAAGATGGCAGAGGAGTAGCACAGTGAGATGACATTAGGTCACATAAGTTCAGTTAGATAGTTATCAAACCATTCTAAACACCTACAAACCCAACAGGAGATCGAAGAGAAGAAGAGCAGTAATTCTAGAAAGAGAAAATCAACCATTTTCTGAAAGGTAGGACCGGCATAGAAGTGAATCCGAAGCTCTGGGAAGTTAGACCTTGTGGGGGAGGGGCCAGTGCCTGGGAATTGGCGGAGCAAGGGAGCACAAAATCCAAACTTTTAGAAGTCTGCTCCACTGAGGGACATCACTCCAGAGGCTAAGGAGGGGTGAAGCCCACGCAGGGACAGCGTGACCTCAGGTCCCCCAGGGTCACAGAAGGATCAGGGCTGTCTGATTGTCACAGAGCTCACAGGTAATAGAGCAGGGAAGCCGCCTACAGAGACAGAGCTGAGGAGTGAGCTCTCAACTTGGGGTTACCTTAAATCGTAATCCATGGCAGAGGCCACTGCTCTGGGAGTAGTGACTCCATAAGATCCAGGGAGATCCCCCTGGAAGAGCTCAGGGATCTGTGGGGTTTGGAGATTCCAGGCAGGGCTGTGTGCCAGAGACAGAGAAGCTTGGTTATAGGCTGGGTGAGCTCGGAGTGCAGCCAGAGGCCAGGGAGATGGGAGTGATTGAGTGCTTTTCTTCAGGGGTGCACTGAGGAGTGGGGCCCCAGCTCTCAGCTCCTCTGGGCTGGAGATCAGGAAGCCGCCACTTTCATTCCCGTCCTCTGGAACTCTACAGAAAGCGTTCAGGGAACAAAAGCTCCCGAAAGCGAACCAGAGCTGATTACTTAGCCTGGCCCCTGGTAATGGTGGTGCAATTCCGCCTTCGGGCAAAGACACTTGAGAATCACTACAATAGGCCCCTCCCCCAGAATATCAACAAGAAATCCAGACAAGACCAAGTTCACTTACAAAGGAGAACAGTGGAATTCCTGAGGAGGAGAAAGCAAAGCATGGAATTCATGGCTTTCTCCCCATGATTCTTTAGTCTTGCAAAGTTAATTAATTTTTTTATTTTATTTCTTTCTTCGGCTAAAATTTTATTTAACTTTTACCCTTTCCTCTTTTAACATTTTTTTAACTAGTTTATCTTAACAATACCTTTCATTAAAAAAAACTTTTTTGAACCTTCATTATTATAGTCATATTTTATCCTTCATTGTATCTAACTTTATTTTTTGTAAACACATAGGGTTTTTTCTTCTAAAAATTTTGGGGTACAACTTCTTCTAATAGATCAAAATACACCCTAAATCTAGCACAGGGCTTTGTTCTTGTCTCCAGCCTGAGCAAATTCTCTCCTCTTTCTTTTTCTTTGTTCTCCCAACCAACTTATCTTATCAACTCCTTTTTTAGAAATTTTTTTTTTTAATTTTCATCTTTATAGTCATATTCCATCCCTTCATTGTGTTTACCCTTATATATGTTTTTCATTCTTTAAAACTTTAGGAGGTAGTTTCTTCTAAGAGACCAAAATACTCCCAAAATTAAGTGGGTGACCCTGTTCTAGTCACCAGTCTAATATATATATATTTTTTCTTTTTTGTATTTTTTTCTTTTTATAATTCTTTTTTTCTGAACTTCTTTTGACCCCCTCTCTTCCCCCCATGAGTTGGGGCCTCTTCTGATTTGGTTAAAGCACATTTTCCTGGGATCTTTGCCAGGATTTGCTCCTTCATATATTGTTATCTGGATAAAATAACAAGGCGAAAAATTAACCACAAAAAAAGAACAAGAGGCAGTACCGAAGGCTAGGGACCTAATCAATACGGGCATTGGTAATATGTCAGATCTAGAGTTCAGAATGACAATTCTCAAAAAGGGCTCGAAAAAGGCATGGAAGATATTAGAGAAACCCTGTCTGGAGAAATAAAAGCCCTTTCTGGAGAAATAAAACAACTAAAATCTAACCAAGTTGAAATTAAAAAAAGCTATTAATAAGGTGCAATGAAAAATGGAGGCTCTTACTGCTAGGATAAATGAGGCAGAAGAGAGAATTAGTGATATAGAAGACCAAAAGACAGAGAATAAAGAAGCTGAGCAAAAGAGAGACAAACAACTACTGGACCACGAGGGAGAATTCGAGAGATAAGTGATTCCGTAAGACGAAACAACATTAGAATAATTGGGATTCCAGAAGAAGAAGAAAGAGAGAGGGCAGCAGAAGGTATACTGGAGAGAATTATTGTAGACAATTTCCCTAATATGGCAAAGGGAACAAGCATCAAAATCCAGGAGGTGCAGAGAACCCCCCTCAAAATCATTAAGAATAGGTCCACACCCCACCATCTAATAGTAAAATTTACAAGTCTTAGTGACAAAGAGAAAATCCAGAAAGCAGCCTGGGACAAGAAGTCTGTAACATACAATGGTAAAAACATTAGATTGGCAGCAGACTTATCCACAGAGACCTGGCAGGCCAGAAAGAACTGGCATGATATATTCAGAGCACTAAACGAGAAAAACATGCAGCCAAGAATACTATATCCAGCTAGGCTATCATTCAAAATAGAAGGAGAGATAAAAAGCGTCCAGGACAAACAAAAACTGAAAGAATTTGCAAATACCAAACCAGCTCTACAGGAAATATTGAAAGGGGTCCTCTAAGCAAAGAGAGACCCTAAAAGTAGTAGATCAGAAAGGAACAGAGACAATATACAGTAACAGTCACCTTCCAGGCAACACAATGGCACTAAATTCATATCTTTCAATAGTTACCCTGAATATAAATGGGCTAAATGCCTCAATCAAAAGACACAGGGTATCAGAATGGATAAAAAAATAAAACCCATCTATATGTTGCCTACAAGAAACTCATTTTAGACCCAAAGACACCTTGAGATTTAAAGTGAGGGGGTGGAAAACAATTTACCATGCTGATGGACATCAAAAGAAACCTGGGGTGGCAATCCTTATATCAGATCAATTAGACTTTAAGCCAAAGACTATAACAAGAGTTGAGGAAGGACACTATATCATACTCAAAGGGTCCATCCAACAAGAAGATCTAACAATTTTAAATATCTATGCCCCTAACATGGGAGCAGCCAACTATATAAACCAATTAATAACAAAATCAAAGAAACACATAGATAATAATACAATAATAGTAAGGGACTTTAACACCACCCTCACTGAAATGGACAGATCATCCAAGCAAAAGATCTACAAGGAAATAAAGGCCTTAATGACACACTGGACCAGATGGACATCACAGATCTAGTCAGAACATTCCATCCCAAAGCAACAGAATACACATTCTTCTCGAGTGCACATGGAACATTCTCCAGAATAGATCACATCCTGGGTCATAAATCAGGTCTCAACCGGTATCAAAAGATTGGGATCATTCCCTGCATATTTTCAGACCACAATGCTCTGAAGCTAGAACTCAATCACAAGAGGAAGGTTGGAAATAACTGAAATACATGGAGACTAAAGAGCATCCTTCTAAAGAATGAATGGGTCAACCTGGAAATTAAAGAAAAATTGAAAAAATTCATGGAAACAAATGATAATGAAAACACAACTGTTCAAAATCTGTGGGACACAGCAAAGGCAGTCCTGAGAGGAAAATATATAGCAATACAAGCCTTTCTCAAGAAACAGGAAAGCCCTCAAATATACAACCTAACCCTGCACCTAAAGGAGCTGGAGAAAGAACAGCAAAGAAAGCCTAAACCCCACAGGAGAAAAGAAAGAATAAAGATCAGAGCAGAAATCAATGAAATAGAACCAAAAGAACAGTAGAACAGATCAAAGAAACTAGGAAGTTGGTTTTTGAAAGAATTAATAAGATGGATAAACCCCCGGCCAGACTGATCAAAAAGAAAAGAGAAAGGACCCAAATTAATAAAATCATGAATATAAGAAGAGAGATCACAACCAAAACCAAAGAAATACAAACAATTATAAGAACATATTATGAGCAACTATACGCCAGCAAATTTGACAATCTGGAAGAAATGGATGCATTCCTAGAGACATATAAACTACCATAACTGGGACGCCTGGGTGGCTCAGTTGGTTAAGCAGCTGCCTTCGGCTCAGGTCATGATCCCAGCGTCCTGGGATCGAGTCCCACATCGGGCTCCTTGCTCATCAGGGAGCCTGCTTCTCCCTCTGCCTCTGCCTGCCATTCTGTCTGCCTGTGCTTGCTCTCTCTCCCTCTCTCTCTCTCTGACAAATAAATAAATAAAATCTTATAAACTACCATAACTGAACCAGGAAGAAATAGAAAACCTGAACAGACCCATAACCAGTAAGGAGATTGAAGCAGTCATCAAAAATCTCCAAACAAACAAGAGCCCAGGGTCAGACGGCTTCCCAGGGGCATTCTACCAAACATTTAAAGAAGAATTAATTTCTATTCTCCTGAAACTGTTCCAAAAAATAGAAATGGAAGGAAAACTTTCAAACTCATTTTATGAGACCAGCATCACCTTGATCCCAAAACCAGACAAGGATCCCATCAAAAAAGAGAATTACATACCAATATCCTTGATGAACACAGATGCGAAAATTCTCACCAAAATACTAGCCAATAGGATCCAACGGTACATTAAAAGGATTATTCACCACGACCAAGTGGGATTTATTCCTGGGCTGCAAGTTTGGTTAGATATCTGCAAATAAGTCAATGTGATACAATACATTACTAAAAGAAAGAACAAGAATCATATGATACTCTCAATACATGCTGAAAAAGCATTTGATGAGGTACAGCATCCTTTCTTGATCAAACTCTTCACAGTGTAGGGATAGAAGGCACATACCTCAATATTATCAAAGCCATCTATGAAAAACCCACGGAAATATCATTCTCAATGGAGAAAAACTGAGAGCTCTTCTGCTAAGGTCAGGAACATGAGCAGGGATGTCCATTATCACCACTGCTATTTGAGTACTAGAAGCTCTAGCCTCAGCAATCAGACAACAAAAAGAAATTAATGGCATCCAAATCGTCAAAGAAGAAATCAAACTATCAATCTTTGCAGATGATATGATACTTTATGGGGAAAACCCAAAAGACTCTACTCCAAAACTGCTAGAATTTGTACAGGAATTCAGTAAGTGTCAGGATATAAAATCAATGCCCAGAAATCAGTTGCATTTCTATACACCAACAGCAATTCAGAAGAAAGAGAAATTAAGGAGTTGATCCCATTTCCAATTGCACTCAAAAGAATAAGATGCCTAGGAATAAACCTAACCAAAGAGGTAAAGAATCTGTACTAGGAAAACTATAAAGTACTCATGAAAGAAATTGAGTAAGACACAAAGAAATGGAATAATGTTCCATGCTCATGGGTTGGAAGAACAAACTTTGTGGAAATGTCTATGCTATCTAAAGCAATATACACATTTAATACAATCCCTATCAAAATAACATCCATTTTTCCCAAAGAAATAGAACTAATAATCCTAAAATTTATATGGAACCAGAAAAGACCCCAAATAGCCAGAGGAATGTTGAAAAAGAAAACCAAAGTTGGTGGCATCACAATTCCAGACTTCAGGCTCAATTACAAAGTTGTCATCATCAAGACAGTATGGTACTGGCACAAAAAGAGACACATAGATCAATGGAACAGAATAGAGAGACCAGAAATAGACCCTCAACTTCACAGTCAACTAATCTTTGACAAAGCAGGAAAGAATGTCCATTGGAAAAAGCCTCTTCAACAAATGTTGTTTGGAAAATTGGACAGCCACATTCAAAAGAATGAAAGTGGATGATTTCCTTACACCACACACAAAAATAGAATCCAAATGGATGAAAGACCTCAATGTAAGACAGGCATCCATCAAAATCCTTGAGGAGAACACAGGCAGCAACCTCTTCGACCTCAGCCTCAGCAACTTCTTCCTAGAAACATTGCCAAAGGCAAGGGAAGCAAGGGGGAAAAGGAACTATTGGGACTTCATCAAGACCAAAAGCTTTTGCACAGCAAAGGAAACAGTCAACAAAACCAAAAGACAACTGACAGAATGGGAGAAGATATTTGCAAATGACATATCAGATAAAGGTTTAGTATCCAAAATTTATAAAGTACTTATCAAACTCAACATCCAAAGAACAAGTAATCCAATCAAGAAATGGGAAGAGGACATGAACAGAGATTTCTGCTAAGAAGATATCCAGATGGCCAACAGACACATGAAAAAGTGCTCCCTATCACTTGGCCTCAGGGAAATACAAATCAAAACCACAATGAGATACCACCTCACACCAGTCAGAATGGCTAAAATGAACAAGTCAGGAAACGACAGATGCTGGCGAGGATGTGGAAGAATGGAAACTCTCCTACACTGTTGGTGGGAATGCAAGCTGGTGCAGCCACTCTGGAAAACAGCATGGAAGTTCCTCAAAAAGTTGAAAGTAGGGCTACACTACAACCCAGTAGTCGCACTACTAGGTATTTGCCGTAAAGATACAAATGTAGAATACTATGAATAAGAATACTATGCAGCCAGTTCATTTGAAAGGAAATGAACTCGCCATTTGCAACAATGTGGGTACAACTAGAGGGTATTATGCTGAGCGAAATAAGTCTATCAGAGAAAGACAATTATCATTGGATCTCCCTGATATGAGCAATTTGAGAGGCAAAATGAGGGGTTTGGGGGTAGGGAAGGAAAAAAATGCCACAAGATGGGATTAGGAGAAAAACCATAGGAGACTCTTTCACAAAATAAACTGAGGGTTGCCAGGGGGAGGGGGTATGGAGAGGGTGGTTGGGTTATGGACATTGGGAAGTGTATGGGCTATGGTGAGTGCAGTGAAGTGTGTAAGCCTGACGATTCACAGACCTGTACCCCTGGGGCAAATAATACATTATATGTTAATAAAAAATTAATAAAAATTATTATCAACAACCATATGCCAATAAATTAAGCAACCTGGAAAAAATGGATGCCTTCCTGGAAACCTATAAACTACCAAGACAGAAACAGTAAGAAATTGAGAACCTGAATAGACAAATAACCAGTAATGAGATTAAAGCAGTAATTAAAAACCATATATATATATATATATATAATTTTTTGGCAAAACCACCACATAAAGTGGTGGTTTTATCATAAAAGATAAGATGTTCTATGTCAATTTTAAAGATTCCTGGTCTAATCACTATATACATATTCTCCAAGGGAAGAGGAACTCATGAACAAGGGCTTTAAAAAACAATGTCTTATTTTACTTTTCCAAAGAAGACTAAAGAAAATGGTGCTTTAATGCTTTACTGATGGATGTAGTAGTGTCTTTTTTTTTCTTTTTAAAGATTTTATCCACCCATTTGACAGAGATCACAAGTACGCAGAGAGGCAGGCAGAGAGAGAGAGAGAGAGGAGGAAGCAGAATCCCTGCTGAGCAGAGAGCCAGATGCGGGGCTCGATTCCAGTCCCTTGGATCATGACCCAAGCCGAAGGCAGAGGCTTTAACCCACTGAGCCACCCAGGCGCCTCTGGATGTAGTAGCGTCTTAAGTGGCAACAGTCATTTCTAATATTTTTCTTTTTTAATTAAAAGGGAAACTTATCCTGAAAAGAAACAAGTAATTGAAGCACTCACAAATCTAGATATGAAACTAGAAAATCTGTTTATCATAGAATCGTCATAGATGCAAATGATCTGAAACAGCCTTAAAAATTATGCTAGTGGCACAGTGAAACTATGAGACATGGAAGTGTTTCTTGACTATGAATTTGTTTTATTTCTATCTAAAGCCATTATCTGTATTGTAGAACACACAATTGGATATTTTCTAAGAGAAAAAAAATGGGCAATTCCCTATGTTAAAAAAAAAATTCACAATATATTATTGGTACCTAAAGTTTTCACCCTTCCCTTAAAAAGTAGTAAGGAACTTGTATAATTATGTGTTGAAAGGAGAAGAGGGCAGGAGATTGTCAACACCAATAATTTGTCAACAGAGTTCATCTTTTTGCAATTTAATGTTCGCTGTAGATTGAACTTTTACTTCTCTCATAATTACCTAACCTATTTGACCACTCCAAACAGGCACAGTGACACCTCCTTAATGTTCATTTTTATTACATGAAACATGTTTAGATGCATATGCTGAGTTAAAGTTTTATACATTCCAAATTTAAACAGATACCATAAAATAAGTTCAGTATTAATTTTCTACAATACAAAACACACAATCAATGACAAAATGTTTCTCCAGGGAGCAATAAGGCTAAACATAGTTAAAGTATTCTGGGGAGTTCCTGTGTCTTTGAAAAAGGGTCAGTAAATTATGTATATTCTGCACATCCAATTGCTGTCCTTAGTAGCTAGCTAACAATCAGTTAAAATAAATAATTGCTTACTCCTATTCAGACCTATAATAATATCTACTAGAAACAGCTAAATTACTGGTGATAGAGAATAATTGTTCTCAAAATTTTTTGAAGGCTTTCTTTTTGTTTCCAATTCAATCCAGTATATATTACATCAAACATGTAAACATGTATAGAAAGTCTTCCATGTGCAATATGCCTAAGCGCATAAAAAAGATAAATAAGAGTGTACCAGCCTTCAAAGATCTTACATTCTTATGAGCAAGGAGACTAAGGAGTTGACAAATATAGTGCAAACACAACTATTATGTAAGACAAGAACAGGGCACTATGGAGTCTTCTCTTAACAACTACTCTTCAGTCACTCAGTATCGAACCCATCAACAGTTCTTCTGATTTTCTCCCAAGTATTTCTCAAATCTGTTGACTTCTCTGTCTTACAACCCTAGTCCAAGGTGTATGACCTTCTATTTGGTCTCTGCAGTAATTTCCCAGTGAATTTTTCCACATTCACTCACTGTCCACCACAAACCATTGTCCATAGCAGCCAAAGAAACTTTTCAAAATCATATCTGATCCTGTCCTTCCCCTGCTCCCCCAGACATGAAACTTGTATATGTCTTCCCTTTGTTCTTAGGATAGAAGGCTAAATCCTTAATCCAGCCTCACAAGTGGGGCTCCTGCCTACTCTCTAAACTGGCCTTGCATGCTCCTTTTCTATCGCGTACATAAGGGCCTTCTCACATATCAATCTTCTTCTAGTCTTAGGATGGGGACAACAGCCCTGGATACTCTTTTTTTGTTTATTTGTTTATCCTGGACACTCTTTTTTTTTTTTAAGACTTATTTTTTTATTTTGCAGGGGGAGGAGCAGAAGGAGAGGGAGATCCTAAGCAGACGCTATGCTGAGCCATGATCCCTGTGACCACAACCTGAACCAAAATCAAGAGTTGGTCACTTAGCTGAGTGAGCCACCTAGGTGCCCCTACCCATGGACACTCTTACACCTACTCTATCTCCACCTTATTTAATTAATTTCTATTTATCGTGCTAATCTCAGCTCAAAGTGCATTTCCTAGAAGAAGAATCAAAGATGTACAAGACCATCAGGCTCTTTAATTGTTATAAATTCTCTTAAGTGATTTCATTTGTTCACTTTGCAGTTTTTATTTATACTTTCAGTTATTTAAATACTCTATTACTACCTGTCTTTCCTACCAAACTACAAGAACCATTTGTGTTTTTGCTTATCATTATATCATTGTTAGCATATGCATTGTCATAGTAGTTGCTCAGTTAATACTTGTTGAATAATTGGAAAAACAAACTTAGGAAGGGAAATATCTGTTGTAAATGTGGTATTCATTTATAAAGAAAAATTATCAATAGCCCATTTTAATTAAAAGTTATACTGTATATAATCTGTTAAAAAAATAGGCACATTCATAATGAAATAAACAATATGTACAAAATAAAGTCTTTCAGGGTGCTCTTTCCTTCTGGCCACTTTTACCCCCAATGCTAAGAGGGGAAAATTATTCTGGTGTGGCTCATATCAGAGTTCTTTTTTTTTACATGGAATTACACTGGTTTATGAAAGGAAAAATGAAACTTTCCAGATATTTTATAAAACCCACTTTGAAACACTGAGACTGAAATGAGATTTGATGCATCAAATGTCATAATATTCTAGCAGTTGGTCCTAATTCTTTAAGGGTTTCAAATCAATGAATAACATCAGCCCCTGCTACTACATTGCATGGTGTTTAAGATCTGTTGCTTTTTTTGAAATCATCTTGTTAGTTTTAGTTCAATGTATCCATTATTTTTACCAGCAGTATTGAGTTATTTTTTAAAACCAGTATTATTGTTGATGGTATCCAACCTCAGACTATAAAACAACTTGGTATAATGACAGCATGATATTCATTAAGACGTTATCATAGTTGTGAAAGGCCCTTTCAACTGAGTTGGCTTCATTCATACGCACATTCTCTGGGTGATTATGAGCACTGAAATTTTTACTTTGTTTATTTTTGTAATAGCTTTCTTGTGACATAGTTCACATACCATAAATTCACTCCTTTAAATGGTCAATGGTTTTTAGGAAGTCAAAAATTGGTGCAATCATCATCACTATCTAATCCCAGAATACTTTCATCACTTCAAAAAGAAACCTCATCCTCATCCTCATCCTCATTAGCAGTCAATCCTCATTCACCCTCGTCCTGCCATTCCCCTCTCCTCCCTTGGCAACCATTTAGTCTACTTTCTGTCTTTATGGATTCGCCCATTCTAGACCTTCCATAAAAACAGAATCTTACAATATGTGGCCTTTGGCATCTGGTCACTTATACTTAGCATAATGTTTTCAAGCTTCATCCATAGCACAGAACAGGACTTTTTTCTTATTCATGACTGAATAAAATGCAGCATGCTTTGTTTATCCATTCATCAGTTGATAGACACTTGAGTTCTTTCTATTTCTGGCTATTATAAGTAACATTTCTATGAATATTCATATACAAGCTTTTGTCTGAACATAAATTTTCATTTCTCTTGCGTATATACCTAGAAGTAGAATTACAGGTCGTAGGATAATATTGTTTAACTTTTTAAAGAATTTCTAAAAGCCTTCCAAAGTGGCTGTACCATCTTATCATTCCACCCACAATGTATAAGAGTTTCAATTTCTCCACAAGTTGCCAACACTTGTTATTGTACATCTTTTTCGACAATAATCATCTTAGTGGGGGATGCCTGGAAGGCTCAGTTGGTTAAGCATCTGACTTCAGCTCAGGTCATGATCTAAGGGTCCTGGGATTGAGTCCTATATCAGGCTCTCTGCTTAGCAAGGAGTCTGCTTGGCCCTCTGCTCCTTCCCCTGTCCAGCCGCATGTGTGCGCACTCTCTCTCTCCCAAATAAGCAAATAAAACCTAAAAAAAAAAAAATCATCTTAGTGAGCATCAGGTGTTATCCTGTGGTTTTGATTTGCATTTTCCTAATAACTAATGATACTGAGCATCTTTTCATGTGCTTATTGGTCATGAGTTTATCTTAGGAGAAATGTCTAAGCAAATTTTTGCCCATTTGTAAATTGGGTTGTATGTCTTTTTATTGTTGAATTGTAAGAGTTCTTTAATATTCTAGATATAAATCCCTTACAGGATATTTGATTTAAAATATTTTTCTCTTATCATGTGGATTATATTTTCACTTTCTTTTTAAAAAAATTTTATTCTAATTTTTTTTAGTAATATCTACACCCAACATGGGGCTTGAATCCACAACCACGAGATCAAGTCACACTCTTTTCTGACTGGGCCAGCCAGGCACCCTTATTTTCAATTTTTTGACCATGTTCTTTAATGGCTTCAGGAAGGGATACAACTTCATTCTTTTGCATTTGGATAAGCACTTGTCCCAGCACCATTTATTGAAAAGTTTATTATTTCCCTTATTGAACTGCCTTAGCACCCTTTTAAAAACTCAACTGACCATAAATATGTGGGTCATTTCTGGACTCCAAGTTATTTTCTATTGGTCTATATCTCCACCCTTATGCCATTAGCATGCTACTTTAATTAGTAAAACTTTATCATAAGTTTTAAGGTCAGCAAGTGTGAGCTCTGTTACTTTGTTCTAAGACTGTCAGGTTATTAGGGGTCCCTTGAGATTACGTATTCATTTTAGGATCAGCTTTTCCATTTCTACATAAGATACTGATAGGAATTGCATTGAATCTATAGATTATTTGAGGAAGGTATGGCCTATGTATGAATATTAAGTCTTCTAATCCATGCACATAGTATTTTTTATAATAAATAAATATTATGCCTTCTTTTTTTTTTATTATGCCTTCTTTAATTTTTTTCAGTGGTTTTTTTTTTCATTGTATATATCTTGTAGCACTTGATTAAATTTATTCTTAAGTATTTTATTCTTTTTGGTGCTATTATAAATGGAATTGTTTTCTTAACTTACTTTTGGGATTGTTCACTGCTTATATAGAAATTATTTTTTTTGTGTATTGGTTTATACCTACAACCTTGCTGGAACTTACTTATTACTTCTAATTGTTTCTTTAGTGTGTGTGGATTCCTTAGGATTTTCAATATACCAGTTTATGTCATTTGCAAACAGAAGGAGCTTTACTTCTTGTTTTCCAACCTAGGTGCCTTTTATTTCTTTTTTGCCTAATTTTTAGGCTAGAATCTCAGGGGTGCCTGGGTGGCTCAGTCAGTTAAGCATTTGCCTTTGGCTCAGTTCATGATCCCAGGGTCCTGGGATTGAGCCCCTGCATCAGGCTCCCTGCTCAGTGGGAAGCCTGCTTTTCCTTCTCCCACTCCCCTTGCTTGTGTTCCCTCTCTTGCTGTGTCTCTGTCAAAAAATAAAATAAAATCTTTAAAAAAATGTATAATAGAAATGGTGCAAGCATACATACTTGTCCTGTTCTTGATTTTAGAGGAAATCATAGTCTTTCACTAATACGTGTGATGTTATCTATGAGTGATTCATAGATGACCTTTATTAAGTTGAAGTCAAGTTCCCTTCTATCTTTGTTTGTTGAATGTTGTAACATTAAAATGTGTTGGATTTTGTGCAGTGCTGCATCTATTGTTTTTGTCCTTTACTAATGTAAAGCATTGCATTGATTTGCTTGATTTCCCTGGGTTAAATCAAACTTGCATTCTTGGAATAAATTTCCCTTCATCACGGTATACAGTATATTTCATATCTTGTAGTATTTGCTGAGATTTCTTGTGCCTATATGCATAAGGAAATCTGGTTTGTGATTTTCTTTCATTGTGATGCTTTTGGTAATTTTTTTAAAATCAGGTTAACAGTCTCATAGAATGACTTGGGAAGTCTTCCCTCTTCTCTCTTTTGGAAGAGTTTGTGAAAGACTGATGTTAATTCTTTATGTTTGGTAAAATTTACCAGTGAAAATAACTGGGCCTGCAATTTTCTTTGTGGGAATTTTGTTGGTTTTGAAGATTTGTTTATTTGAGAGAGAGAGAGAGCGCGCATGAATGTGAATGCACATGAGCATGGGTGGGGGTGGAAAGAGGAAAAGGGAGAGGGAAAGAATCTCAAGCAGACTCCACACTGAGTGTGGAGCCCCACTGGGGTTTGATCTCATGACTCAAGATCATGACCTGAGCTGAAATCAAGAGTCCGTTGCTTAACTGTTGCTTAATTGACTGAGCCACCCAGGCACCGCTGTTTGTTTGTTTTCGTTGGTTGTCTTTTAGTAATTCAATTTCTTTATTTGTTAGATGTTATCTCAGATTTTCTACTTCTTCTTACATTGGTTTAGGAAGTTCTGTTTTTCTAAAAATATGTCCATTTTATCTAGGTTATCTAATACGTTGGCACACAATTGTTCTTTCCCTTATGATCCTTTTTATTTTTGAAAGGTTGCTAGTGATATCCCATATTTAATTCTTAATTTTAGTAATTTGAGTCTTGTTTGCTTAGACTAACTAAAGATTTTTCAATTTTATTGATCTTTCCAAAGAACCAAATTTTGGTTTTCTTGATTTTGTCTTTTTTTTTTTTTTAGTCTCTATTGCACTATTTTCATTCTAATCCTCATCATTTCATTCCTTCTGATTGCTTCAAGTTTAATTTGCTTCTTCTTTTTCTAATTTTATAAAGTGGAACATTAGGTTATTGATTTGAAGGCTATGAAGTCCCTCTAATCACTGCTTTAGGTGAATCTCATAAATTTTGGTATATTGTGTTTGTTTCTACTCTTCTTAAAGCATTTTCTAGTTTTCTTCTCATTTATTTTTTGACTCATTAATTATTTAAGAATTGTTTTAAAAAATTCTACCATATGGATGTGAATTTCCCAAATTCCTCTTTGACAATCAAATTTCAATTTTAAAATTTTAATTTCTAATTTTATTTCATTTCAATTTTGAAATTTTAAATTCCATTGTTTTCCATTTTATGAAGCCAATATTACTCTGATACCAAAGCCAGGTAAAGACACCACAAAAAACAGAGAACTTCAGGCCAAGATCTCTGATGAACATGCATGCAAAAATCATCAAGAAAATACTAACAAACTGAATCCAAAAATACATTTTAAAAAATCATTCACCAGAATTAAGTATAAATTAGCCCTAGGATGCTAGAATGGTTCAATATGTGCAAATCAAACAAAGTGATACACAGCATCAAAAGGAGAAAGGATAAAAACCATATGATCATTTCAATAGATGAAGAAAAAGCACTTGACAAAGTATGACATCTAATTATAATAAAAACAATTGACAAAATAGGTTTAGAAGGAACACACCTCAACATAATAAAGGCCCGTCTACGAAAATCACACAGCAAACATCATCCTCAATGGGGAAAATCTGAGAGCCTTCCCAGGAAAAAGATAAGGATGTCCATCTCACCACTTCTATTCAACATAGTACTGTTAGTCCTAGCCACAGCCATGAGGCAACAAAAAGAAATAAAAGATATATAAATTGGTAAGGAAGACGTAAAATTTTTACTATTTGCAGATGACATGATACTATATATAGAAAACCCAAAAGACTTCATCAAAAAACTGTTACAATTGATAAAGGAATTCAGTAAAGTCTCAGGATACAAAATCAATGTATAGAAATCTGTTACATTTATAACACTAATAATGAAGTAGCCAAAAGAGAAATTAAGAAAACAGTCCTATTTACAATTGCACCAAAAAATAATAAAATACCTAGGGAAAAACTTAACCAAACAGATGAAGGATCTATGCTCTGAAAACTATAAAACACTGATGAAAGAAATTGAAGATGACACAAAGAATTGGAAAGACATTCTATGCTCATGGATCAGAAATACAAATATTGTTAAAATGTCTACAGTACACAAAGCAATCTACACATTTAATGCAATCCCTGTGAAAATACCAACACTTTTCACAGAACTAGAACAATCAATCCTAAAATTTGTATAGAACCACAGAAAACCCAGAATAGTCAAAGCAATCTCAACAAAGAAAAACAATACTGACTTCCAGATTTCAAGTTCTATTACAAAGCTGTAGTAATCAATATAGTACGGTACTGGCACAAAAATAAATAGGTAGTTAAATGGAACAGAATTGAAAACCCAGAAATAAACCGACAGTTTTATGGTCAATTAATCTTTGACAAAGGAGGAAGAATATACAATGAGAAAAAGACCGTTTCTTTGGTGAATGGTGTTAGGAAAACTGGACAGCTACATGCAAAAGAATGAAACTGGAACACATTTTCACACTATATACAAAAATTAACTCAAAACGAATTAAAGAACCAAATGTGAGATCTGAAACCATAAACATTCTAAACAGAGCACAGGCAGTAATTTCTCTGACATCAGCTGTAGCAACACTTTTTAAATTTGTTTATAAAGAAGATTAATTCAAAGCAACCAAATATATTCTACCTATCTTCTCCATAAACAGAAGGAAAAATAACAACAACAACAACAACAACAACAACAACAACAACAAAAACCCTCACTTACCTCCAAGGAATCAGTGATTTCAGAATGGTCTCCCCAAATAGAGAACAGTTCAATAGAAATTCCTTTTTGAAAATTTCAACTAAATATGCAGAAGTAAATAGTTGTATTCAAATAAAAAATATTCATTTCAGAATCAAGTTTTTGGACATCTTTAGAGGTAAAATAGAATAAAGTTATCCTCCTTTTACCTAAGTAGAGAGGTATGAGATACTTCATGTGGCTTTATCTGTTAAAGGGTAAGATTTTTTTTTTTAATTTCTTGAAGTTGTTCTTATGGTCACCATTTACCATTAACATAGATTTAATACTTTACAAAGTTACAGAGTATTTAAGCAGTCTCCTATAATGAATATAAAGTTATAAATGTAAGGTAATGGGGTATTTGATAAGTGCTTAATCATGGCTTTTTTAATGAATCAAGTTGAATTTAAAGGATATTCATGTGTGTTATAAGTGATTAAAATATTCTTACTTCCAATGATCAATTATATTTTTTTCCTTTAAAAAAATGTTCACTCATCTCATTTATAGCAATAAATATTCATAGCTGAATTTTTTGTGTTTAGTTTGATTCAGGTTTTTTCAATTATAATAAAGTAAAAATTGATTACCTAATAATATAGAAAATATATATAATAATTAACAATTTTCTGTTATTAAAAACATAACTTCTCTCTCCTTTTATATTATTTACCTTAATTGATTTACTTTTATTTCAACTGTATTTCACTTGATTTTACAAAAAAAGCTTCTCCAAAATGTATCCCACTGTACTTTGTAAGTGGCAATAAGTGGTGACACTTCATTTAGATCATTTAGGAAAATGACCTAAGGACTATATTTTTGGTAGTTTAGAATGTAGTAATTCCTTGATTGATTATACATTCCACAGACATATTAAATGACTTGCTTACAACATTTTCTTAGGGCTTTTAGAGACATAAGCAAAAATAAGCCTGAATTCATAACTCATGAGACATGCATATAAAAATGAATGAATTAAATTAAATACATGAGACCCAGGCACCTGGGTGGCTCAGTTGGTTAAGCAACTGCCTTCTGCATCCTGGGATTGAGTCTCGCATCGGGCTCCCAGCTCTGTGGGGGGTCTGCTTCTCCCTCTGACCTTCTCCCCTCTCGTGCTCTCTCTCACTGTCCCTCTCTCAAATAAATAAATAAAAATCTTTAAAAAAAAAACAAAAACAAAAACAAAAATAAATACATGAGACCCAAATTTAAATTCAATGGCCTAGACAGTAAACTATAGCTGATAAATAACAATGCCTTCACTAAGGTTTTTAAGCCTTTTGTCACAAAAATAAAAATTTTCTTCTCTCTTGGAGAAAGAATCCAAACATGCATAGTAAGTCATATCCATGGTATGTGGTGACCACATCAAAATTTTAGTGAAGGTGAATTCTGATACTGTATTAAATATTGGGTAAATTTCAGCCCTCATACTAGCTATGACCATTGCCTTGATTTATCACATACTGTTCTCACAATAGTGTACTGCTCAGCACCTAGTTTGTCTTTTTCACTGCTGTTCACTTTGGTATTAAGACTTAAGAGCCCCCCTTACTTCCCCTTTATAAAACTCTTAAATCTTCCTTTTTCATTATTCTTTAGCACTTTGAAGTTTAACAGATTTTGCCTCTTACTAGCTCCTTTTCCTAGACTCTCTTCAGCATTTATTCACTGTAGACCATATTTACTAATGCTTGCTTAACCCTGGTTCTCAGAGTGCTCAAGATCTTTCCGTTTTGATTATACTATCTCTCAAGTTCCTCATCACTGAAGGTAATTCCTCTCAAAGCTTGTTACTCTTCCACTGCACCAACAAAAAGGAGAAAACACTTTCCCCTTAAAAGAAAACTTGTTTCTCAGTAGTCTGTTAAATGTCACACTGAACATTATAATTCTTTCAGAGACATATTTCTGAACTAACCATACTTTGTCTAAAAGAGAATGTTTGTATTAGTAAGATTTCAACCACTGTCATTTATTATTTCAGAGGCCAAGCAAACTGAACAAAAGGGAACACTTACACTGTTTAAAATACTGTACATATATAGTATAATATTATGTTTGAAATATTATGCTATCTTCTTTCTTTAAGAAAATGTACTTTAATTGAATCCCATAAACAAGAGGCAGGCAAAATTTTTCTGTCAAATTCTAAATAATACAAACCAGGTTTTGCTATCCATATGATCTCTTTTACAACTGGAAAATTGTTATTTTAACAGTGATGGACAATACATAAATGAATGGACAGGGCTATGTTCCAATAAGACTTTGTTTATGAACACAAAGATTTCAAAATCATCATTTTTACATTGTAAAATATCATCCTTCTTTTGAAATTATAAAGCCATTTAAAAATACAAAAACCATAGTTAGTTCATGGGCCGTAATAAAACAGCAGGCCACATTTAATCCATGGGCCACAGTTTACTGACCCTGTTGTAAACTGTTGTATTGAATTTTATTTCCTTAGTAGCCTTTAATTTACACTATACAGAATACTAATTAGAGAAAAGCAACACATTTATGATCCAGTATGAAGAAGAAATCTTTTACCAAATTTTTCAAAAGTCTCATTTTTTAAATTGAGGTATATTGCATTTCTCTGGGTAGTGAAAAAAAAGGTCAGATTTCAGCAATTATGAAAATCAGACAGTAAATTTCATCGTGTTCTAAGGTTTTTAGTTCATCTAAGAATGATTGGGGGATAGATGAGACTGGGCTTTGTTTGACTTGCTGACTGGTGTGTGCTGTGAAGTTTCTGAACACATTCATTTTCAGAACATATAACATAGATATGCTACAACTGTCATCAGTTCTAAGGATAAAATTCTTGAGTAAAATTATGATTCTGACATTGAAAAACATTTTCCTATGGGAAAACAGGTATGGAAGACCAAATGTCGAAAAGTAATTTACTTTTTTTTTTTTTTTTAAAGATTTTATTTATTTATTTGACAGAGAGAGATCACAAGCAGGCAGAGAGGCAGGCAGAGAGAGAGGAGGAAACAGGCTCCCTGCTGAGCAGAAAGCCCGATGCAGGGCTCGATCCCAGGACCCTGAGATCATGACCCAAGCCGAAGGCAGCGGCTTAACCCACTGAGCCACCCAGGCGCCCCTGTAATTTACTTTTTTAAACCTCCCCCAAGTAAATCAATAGCATCAACTACAACAAAAACAAATACCGATGTTATTTACATCTCATAATTGAGCAATTATGAATATAGAGCTATTAATTTTCATATGAAATTTATTATTCCTTGGGAACTTTCTAGGATTTTCCCAATCTCTAGTTGTAACCAGATGTTTATAGAATTTGTGCTGCTGCAGACAGAACACAAATTAGAAAATGTTTTTTGTTTACGCATATATACAAATGTTTAGGGAATTTCTGACTGAGGGACTGGTGATATCTGATTCCTAAAGCCCATGTTTGCCAAGCCTTATCTCTATATAAGATTTCAGACCTCATTACATCAATCCCTGGTAAGGTTTTTTGTTTTGTTTTGTTTTGTTTTAGCAATTCCTCTTCCTTTCCTTTTCTAAACTTACCATTTCCTTCTCTCTTTCTAGTATTTTGCAACAGGAGTGACCCACAATTTGTATTAAAGCCAAAATTTTCAGTTACCTTGGAGCTAAAAGAAGTGAATTTGTCTAAATTCAACTTATGAATACAGAAAACTCATGACTGATATATTTCAGGTCAGGAATTATATGGACTTTTTTAAATTGAATTTTTGAGCTGTTTCAACCCTAAGATTTTTTAAAAATATTTTTTTAAAAAAAATTTTATTTATTCATTTGACAGACAGAGATCACAAGTAGGCAGAGAGGCAGGCAGAGAGAGAGAGGAGGAAGCAGGCTCCCTGCCGAGCAGAGAGCCCGATGTGGGGCTCGACCCCAGGACCCTGAGATCATGACCTGAGCCGAAGGCAGAGGTTTAACCCACTAGGCCACCCAGGTGCCCCAACCCTAAGATTTTGTAAATGAGGCAGCCAAGGCCCAGTTTCATCAATGGCTTTTTCTGGAATTCAGACACCAAATACAAAGAACTGATATCAAGACTCCATGAGGGGCACCTGGAGGGCTCAGTCATTAAGTGTCTGCCTTTGGCTCAGGTCATGATCCCAGGGTCCTGGGATCCAGCCCTGCATCAGGCTCCCTGCTTGGTGGGAAGCCTTCTCCCTCTCCCACTCCTCCTGCTTGTGTTCCCTCTCTCGCTGTATCTCTTTGTCAAATAAATAAATAAAATCTTTAAAAAAAAAAAAAAAGACCCCATGAAAAAGGAGAATGGCTCATCCCTGAAGAAGATTAGCTCTGTGAAACAAGGTCACTAGGCTCAAAACAACTAGCATTAATATCCTGAGGCATGATATGCCTGTTCAGGACACTGAAGAGGTCCAGAGTATGAAAGAGGGCTACAAACAGAAATGTATTAGTTATGCACTGTGGCCACTCCAACCACTCTCTCCTTTTCTCTGCCATACACTATGCCCTGGGAGGCTGACCTCTATAAATGACATCACCTGGATCCCATGCCCAACAACTTCAAATAGATCAAGCCAATGGGACGCACAAGAGATCAGAGTGAAGGGTTAAAGAGGATAGGGTAGGTATTCACCAGATTCCTCCCAGCCAGGAAGAAGTTTGGCAGCAAGTGTGTTCTACCTATAGCCACAAACCCTATCCAGCATTCCCTCTACCATGACCATCTTCTCTCTGTCTCTTGCCATGGACCATCAAGTCTCTTGTGTAAGATTTTTTTTTTCTATTACTGCTACCTCGTGTCTTATCACCATCCTGAGTTCAGAGCCATAACCCTGTCCACAACTTTACAAGGGGTACCTTAATTTAAGTTTATTTAACTCTAGGAATAGATCATTCCAGGTAGTTCATCTGCTTCTTCCCAAGTTTTGAATGATACAAAGAACAAGTATTTAGATGTGTCAGTGTTAAATGTTTTTAGGTATCTAAAGTCATCAAGACTGTCTTATTATACAATGCTCATATAATCCATGCTTCCTTGAACAGAAAGATGAATTATTATTTAGATAATTCATCAAAATCTTTTTTCCCTCTGGAAACCTTAAATAAATAAAGCAACTTAACTGCATCCATGCATCAATTCAGTTCCTTCTTTTTTGAGTCCCAAGCTTATTCCACTGCCAATCAGAATTATTTTAATGTTCCCTGACACCAGCGACTCAAGATGACCAAAAAGTATGGAAAATCCAACTCAATTCTCTAAAGGAGACTTATAATTAAGAGTAAAATCGTTCTGTGAATTTTATGAAAAGATTATTGATTATCTTTCCAACAGGACTCTCGAATAGCAAACTTTTTTTACCCTTGACAGTCACTAACTGAAAGGCCTAAAACCATAAAGTAATCTAAAAGATAAGAGAGGGAGTTGAAAAATAATAAGCATTGTTATAAGTATACTTATTATTATTATTACTATTATTAGCTAACCCTCACTGGAGGGTACCATGTGTCAGGAGATATTTTATATATATAAGCTTAGTGAATCTTCACAGCCACCCTATGATGTAATTTTCAGTCATCCTCATTATATAGATAAGGAAATTGAAGCATAGAGATATCAAGTAACTTGTTCAAAGTCACAATCCACTATAAAAGGGAAGCTGGCATATTTATGTCTCTGTTGTTTCCCAGTGATAAACAGAAAACACTCACTGAAATTTGTATAACTTAAAATCTATGTCAGAGTCAGCATTGTTTCTTTTTACTGATTTTGAAACCAAGAGAGCTGATGCTATAATGAGGGCTCTGTAATAGCACGATGGGTCAGGATGAAGATTTGTGTTGAAAAACCACATAAATTGACAGATTTAGGATAATCGAGACAGAAGCAGAAAGTGAGTAATAGTCAGAGGCCCAAAGAGGCAGCAGGTAATCAGCATCGAAGAAATCTGATAGTCCATAGAAGGATCCCCATCCCATGGCCCTGGGAGGGGACACTAGGGTTCCAAGACAGGCTCCCACCCATGAGACAGAAATCCAGTCTCAAGAGAACTAGATCAAGGCCTGTAGCAAAGCCATGGAGAGCTGTGGTCAAAGCTCTTCTTAAAGGGCTGTTCTAAAGGCTGAGGGAATTATTGCATATGGGAGCTAGTCGTACCAGTAGTCACTTAGTAAAAAATACCCAATTATTATCTAGTTAGAGGCATGAATGGAATACATACTGTGATATATTATGTTTTCTAGGCTCTTGGGCATCTCTAATATGCAAAAATATTATATGTACACTTTATGAAATCTCCCTAAAAACAGCTGGTGGGCATCCTTTATGCTCTTATCTCCTTCCTTCTTCCTCCTTGCTGGTTGGAATGGTGGAATATGGCTGTAATACTTGGAGCTTAAGCAGCTTCCTTGCACCAAGAGTTAAAAGAAGTATGCTGAGAGGATGGAGCTGTACAAGGAACCAGTGTCCCTGACAACTTGATGGTGAACCTACCAGCCCTAAATGGCTTCTCTTACATGAAAGAGAACTGTATTGTTATTATTTTGCCTTTCCCATTATTTGTAGTTTAAATTAATTCTAACTGGCAGAATGCACAAAGCACCTAATACATTTATACTGCCTATAATTAGCCACATTAATGTCAGCTTTTATTATTTTTGATGTTGTTAAGACTGAGGTAAAAGAATTAATAAAAGTTCAGTTTCGGGGATGCCTAGGTGGCTCAGTGGCTTAAGCCTCTGCCTTCGGCTCAGGTCATGATCTCAGGGTCCTGGAATCAAGTCCTGCATCAGGCTCTCTGCTCAGCAGGGAGCCTGCTTCTCTCTTCCTCTCTCTGCCTGCCTCTCTGCCTACTTGTGATCTCTGTCTGTTAAATAAATAAATAAAACCTCAAAAAGAAAAAAAAAAGAAGTTCAGTTTTGGCAGTAGGGTATGTGGGTGAGAGCAGGATGAGAAAAAACTTCAGAATGAGGAGAAATTCATCAAGGTACTTAAATAGACTATAACTTGGGTCTATAATGTTAATCTCCATTACTCCATAAGTTTCTAAAATTTATCTTTTTATATTGTTCCGAATGTTGTCAAGGTGGCCACAGCCCAGTAAGAGAATACCAGGATAGTATATTTGGTATCCACCATAATGAAGATTTCTCAAACATCTATCTGAAAACCAGAGACTTATCTGTGTTTGAGACCATGGATAAATGGACATACAGACTTAGTATGCGCCCAGGAGAGGGAGAGGAAGGAAGAACTATTCTCCCTTTATAGTTTTGTGCAATGTTGTGGAAAAAAAAAAAAAGTGGTGTTTAAAGCTGCTGGCTTTCAAATAATCATTTGTTTATTTTCCCATTTCAGTAAAGAACTTAAGAGTTCATATTAAAAAAGTTTATTTCTCTAAGTCTCCAGAAGGTAAATCAGCATGCCATATATCTCTGTGAAGGAAGAATAGTTAGACAAAAATAATCTGAACATTAAATACATTTCAATGCTAGTTTTCCCTTTAGTTTTTTCAGTCATTTAAAAAATAAAAACTTGTGCCATTTTGTGGAAAATGGTTTTAAAAATATATGTGTCAGACAGTATTTAAGTTTAATTTTAGGATGAAAGCAAAATAATATGCTTTTATATGTTATCCAAAAGAATAATAAAATTGACTATAATATATAGTCTAGGGTAAAAAAGGAAAAAAAAAAAACGCAAGAAAATGGAAAAAAAAAAATCTGCCAGAGGGCATTCTTAGAATCATCTGTAAGATTGTACATTTATCTTTAGAGACAATAACATCAAATTCCACTGCAGTTCAACATTTTCAGTAATTTTAAAATCCCTTATCAAAAAGTAATAAATGGAAGGAAATAATAAAGATCAGAGTGGAAATAAATGGAGCAGAGACTAAAAAGACAATAGAAAATGTCAATGAAACTAAGATCTGAATCTTTGAAAAGATAAACAAAATTGACAAACCTTTGGCTAGACTCACCATGAAAAAAAAGAGAAAACTAAAAAAAAAAAAAAAAAAAAATCAGAATTGAAAGAAATACCAAAGAAATACAAAGGAAAATACAAAGGATCATTCAGTAAAGTGGCAGGGCATAAAATAAAGATATGAAAGTATGTTGCGATTTTTACATTAACAGCGAGTATCAGAAAGAGAAATTAATAAAATAATTTCATTTACAATGTCATAAAATAATAAAATAGTAATAAATTTAAACAACAATGTGAAAGACCTGTACACTGCAACTGTGCAAAACTGATGAAAAAAACTGAAGACAAATAAATGGAAAGATATCCCATGCTTATGGACTGGAAGAATTAATAAAGTAAAATGTCTGTGATACCCAAAGCAATGTACAGATTTAATGCAATCCCTGTCAAAATTCTAATGGCACTTTTCATAGATGGGAACAAACCATCCCAAAATTTTTATGGAACCACAAAAGATCCTGAATAGCCAAAGCGATCTTCAGAAAGAAAAACAACATTGGAAGCAGCATGCTAACTGATTTCAAACTATATTACAAAGCTACAGTAATCAATCAGTATGTTATTGGCATAAAAACTGACATATGGGGTACCTAGGTAACTCAGTGGGTTGAGCGTCTGCCTTCAGCTCTGGGTCATGATTCCAGAGTCCTGGGATCAAGTCCCGCAAAGGGCTCCCTGCTCAGCTGGGAGCCTGCTTCTCCCTCTCCCTCTGCCTGCCGCTCTGCCAACTTCTGATCTCTCTCCTTCTCTAATATGGATAAATAAAGTCTTAAAAAATAAACAAAAAAACTGACACATAGATCAATGGAACAAAATAGAGAGACCAGATATAAACCCAAGCATATATGGTGAATTAATATATGGCAAAAGAGGCAAGAATATACAATGGAGGAAAGGATGATCTCCTCATTAAATGGTGATGGGAAACCTGGACAGCCATATGAAAAAAAGAAAAAGTGTGAAACTGGACCTCTATCTTATACTGTATACAAAAATTAACTCAAAATGGATTAAAGATTTACATGTAAAACTATAAAATTCCTAGAAGAAAATATAGGGAGTAAGCTTCCTAACATTGGTCTGGGCAATGAGTTTTTGGATTTGAAATCAAAAGGAAACGCAACGAAAGAAAAAATAAGGAAGTAGCACTATGTCAAACAAAAACCTTCTGCTCATTAAAGAAAACTATTAGCAAAATCAAAGGGCAACCTATAGAATGGGAGAAAATATTTGCAAACCACATAAAAGATAACGGGTTAATATCCATAATAAATAAGTAATTCATCCAACCTAGAAGCAAAACTGAAATTACATAAGATAAATTAAAAAAAAAACCAAATAAATAAAAACCTAAATAACCCAGTTAAAAAACAGGCAAAGGATCTAAATAGACATTTTTCCAAAGACAAAGACATACAAATGGCCAACAGGTATATAAAAAGATGTTCAACATCAACATCAGGGAAATGCCAACATCAGGGAAATGCAAATCAAAACCACAATGAGAAAAACTATCTCAGATCTGTTAGGATGACTATTACCCGGGAGACAAGAGATAAATGCTGATGAGGATGTGGAGGAAAGGGAGCCCTTACATATTGTTGATTAGGTGTAAAACGAGTATAGTCATTATGGAAAACACGATGGAGGCCACAATCCCACTTCTGAGTATATATCTATAGGATAGCAATCCCACTTCTGAGTATATATCTAAAGGAAATAAAACCATTATCTCCAAGAGATATGTGCACTCCCATGTTCACTGCAGCATTTTTCACAGTAGCCAAGGTACAAAAACTGAAGTGTCTATCAGTGGAAAAATGGGTCAAGAAAATGTGCTCTCTTGGGGCGCCTGGGTGGCTCAGTGGGTTAAGCCTCTGCCTTCAGCTCGGGTCATGATCTCAGAGTCCTGGGATCGAGCCCCGCATCGGGCTCTCTGCTCAGCGGGGAGCCTGCTTTGCCCCCTCTCTCTCTGTCTGCCTCTCTGCCTACTTATGATCTTTGTGTGTCAAATAAATAAGTAAAATCTTAAAAAAAAAAAAAGAAAGAAAAAAAGAAAATGTGCTCTCGGGGTGCCTGGGTGGGTCAGTCAGTTAAGCATTTGCCTTCGGCTCAGGTCATGATCCCAGGAATATTATTTGGACTTTAAAAAAGAAGTCCTTAGGGTGCCTGGGTGGCTCAGATGGTTGAGCGTCTGCCTTTGGCTCAGGTCATGACCTCGGGGGGCCTGGGATCGAGCCCCGCATCAGACTCTCTCCTCAGCAGGGAGCCTGCTTCCCCCTCTCTCTCTGCCTGCCTCTCTGCCTACTTGTGATCTCTGTCTGTCAAATAAATAAATAAAATCTTTAAAAAAAAAAAGTCCTCATTTGCAACAACATGGATGAAACTTTCATTACACTAAGTGAAATAAATAGAGAAAGACATATCACTTATATGGGGAATCTTATATTAAACTCATAGACACAAAGGAGAAAAGTAGTTGTCAGGGCCTGGGGTGGGGGAAATAGGAAGAAGTTGGTAAAATGTTACAAACTTTCAGTTTCAAGATGAATAAAGTCTGATAATCAAATGTAAAATGTGGTGAGTATAACTGGTAGCACTCTTATATGATATAAATTTGCTAAGAGACTAGAACTTAAATGTTCTCACCAAAGAGGGAAAAGTTAACTATATGAGGAGAGACACAGGTTCATTATAACTTAATGAGAGGAATCTTTTCACATCGTACATCAAATCACCATCTGTTTACCTTAAATATATTATAATTTTATTTGTCAAGAATATCTCAATCAAGCTGAAAGAATGTGTAGCTTAGCCAAAAAAGTACAAAAGCTGTAGTAAAAAAAATCTATAAAATATTATAGCTCAGAGCACTTGAGTTGAATTAAATGGATAGATATATCAAAAACAATCTTTAAATTTGTATGTTCTATTGTTTTTGTTTCTCTTGTTGAAACCTTACTGATATACAGAAAAATTTATTTTTTTAGAATTCAGAGAATACATACCAGCCCAGAAAATTAAGCCAATTTAAAATACTAATTAACCCATCATTTAAAGATAAAAATCCCAATTTTGGGAGGCACTTGTCCACCTAAGAACTTTCTTTTTTTTTTTAACCTCTGTCTTCATAGCCACACTGATCTTTACATATTGACCTCTTATTCCTGCATCATGCCTCAGTCAGGGTTTTCTTTCCACTATCCTGCACTAGGCCCTGGGGTGCACAGGTGAGTAAAGCATGGTGCTGACTGTACAGAAGCCACAGACCAGGGCAAGCAAACAGAAATTTAAACAGGTAAATTTTAATTCAGCTTAGTGGCAGGAAAGAAATTATTTTAAAAGGGTCATGGAAGAACACAGAAACCACTGGGGGAGTCAGGGAAGCTTCACAGAGAACCCTCTCTTGTATCTTTGATGAGGTTCATGGCTCTCTCCAGAAACAGTACTAATTCTCAGCCCTGCAGCCACACTGCCTGGTGCCTACCAAAGCTCCTCGGCATCTTCGGTAAGCTCAGCTGAACATCCTAAGTTTTATCCGATGCCATTAAATCCTGATGCTTGTCCTTTTAAATCCTTGGAGGACTTTCATTCATGGACAAACTTCTTTATGCAAATACTACTCTTTGGAAAATTCTCTTCATGCTTGTTGGAAAATAAACAATGTGTTCTGCTCTCCTCTGATTCTTGCATGTCAAGTATCAAACATGGGTGGCAGATTTCTGATTTTACAAATGGTTCTTAACAAATAGCATGCGCTTTAGCTGCAGTTAGGTGAGTTTCATATTCATCACACATCTCCAAAATACTTCACTGCTGAGTAAAACACTCTGAGATATAGTACATGAAAAGCACTATATAATCCCCAGCAGAGTGCAGAATGAACAATCTCTTATTTAAAGATTAATGATTCTTTTAGCTGCACAAATGACTTATGGAACTGTCTATTTTTTAAGCATGGCACTATGAATGAGATGCTTATATTTAAGAGACAGAAAAGGTTAAGCTTCCAGGTTCCTGCTCAGTAGCTATTTACTTGTATTGTGTAAGGCTTGAAACATGAATTCTAATGAGAACAAACTCACATCTGCTCAAATCTCAATTATCTGAATGTGGCTTATCCACTCTGCTAAATGCCTAAATTTAAACTAGTTTCTTTCTGCCATTCTACATTCTTCTCAGCTACCTCTGTCCTACCACCACCTGTTGTATTTTTAAGTTTTAATGTTAGTATAAGCAAAAGGTTAATTATCGCATAAGGAAAACTCATACATAAGTCATCAAATCCAACTGAATTGTTTTTTGGACTGTGACGTTTGCCTCCATTGTACTGGACTGTTGAGATGTAACTGCATCTCTGACTCCAATTCTTCTCTTCAAAACAGTGCAGGGGCGACTGGGGGGACTCAGTGGGTTAAAGCCTCTGCCTTCGGCTCAGGTCATGATCTCAGGGTCCTGGGATCGAGCCCCACATCAGGCTCTCTGCTCAGCAGGGAGCCTGCCTCTCCCCCAACCCCCGCCTCTCTGCCTGCCTCTCTGCCTACTTGTGATCTCTCTCTCTCTGTGTCAAATAAATAAGTAAAATCTTTAAACACACACATACAGTGCAAAGTTCACCTGTTGGTTCAACATTAGACACTTGTATTAAGCAGACTTTAAGAATCACAAGTGGCTCAAACACATGTATCAGTCCACATTTAACTCAAAATAAGTCTTATATATATAACTCACACAAAAAATTTACAAAGAGAAAAACCCCTGCAAACCCCAGAAATTTAGCATTATGACAAGAACAATTCCTGGATGCGCCAGGTAAAAAACAACCACAATTAAAAAACAGTGTGAGTAATTTAATCATAAAATTATTTAGTTCTAATTTAAAACCACTTTTGATAAAAAATTAGGAATTATAAACAGAAACAAACTACTGATAGATGCAGCAACCATGAATCTCAAATGTGTAACGCTAAGTGAAAGAAACTAGACTTGAAAAGTTACATACTATATGATTATATTCATATGACATTCTGGAATGGGAAGAATTATAAAGATAAAGAACATATCACTGGTGACCAAGAGTTAGGGCTTGGGGCAAAAATTAATTGCAAAGGAGAAATATAAGGTATTTTTTGTCCAGGGGAGGGTGATGTAATGGTTCTGCATCATGAATGTGATGGTGGTTACAATACTCTATGCATTAGTCATATTTATATAACTTTATACCAAAAAGAGTAAATTTATGTAAATTTAAAAACAAGTTTTAAAGGATTAGGAATTGAATCATAAAGGAAAACATTGTCACAGAAAAATAAATGTCAACTCAATCGAATTATGTTGAATAGAAACAATTACTATTATGAATATTACAAACAGTAATAATTGCAATAGTCTCTGAAACTATTCCAAACTATGTTAAATGCAGATGTGGGCACAGTGAGATTACTTCTACACAGGGAATGATGTAAAGTAATTGTCTCAACCAGGAGAAAATAAACAGGTCCTAAATAAATTCAAGTGGTTTTTGGTTTTTTTTTTTAAGATTTTATTTATGTATGTGACTGAGGGAGAGAGAGCACAAATAGGTAAGAGAGCAGGTAGAGGGAGAGGGAGAAGCAGGCTCTCCACTGAGCAGGGAGCCCAATATGGCACTTGATCCCAGGACCTGGGACCACGATCGGAGACGAAGGTAGCCGCTTAACCGACTGAGCCACCCAGGTGCCCAAATTCAAGTGTTCTTTAAACATTTAAGAAATACTACTGTTTTTGCTTAATGCAGTCTCTACCCTTTAGCTGTTGATTCTACGTCATCTCTAATCTCGTTCTTACTAATTTCATAGTCTTCCCTTCTACCAAGAGTGAATGGATACATCTTCCACCACGTTTGAAAATTTAGTTCCCAAGTTTTATGCCTCTATACCAGGATATCTTAGAGTGTGACCAGAGTCACTGAGTAATGGTTCGCCAAAGATATCCATATCCTGGTCCATGGAACTCATGAACATGTTCTATTATATTGTAAAAAGATTTTGACGATGTAGTTAAGGTTACAGATCTTAAAATAAGGAGATTATCCAGGTGGGTAAAATCTAATCATATGAAAACAAGAGCTTTTATCAGGTAGGGGCCAGAGAGTTGAGGCAGAAGGTGAGGTCAAAGTGGTAAGAAGCATGAGAAGGACTCAGACTTCCACCGTTACCATTGAAGAGGGAGGAAATGAGCCAGGAAATGAAGGAGACTTCTAGACTCTGAGAATAACCCCCAGCTGAGAGCCAGCAAGGAAACAGACAGTTGGTTCTAGAGACACATGGAAACAAGTTCTGCAAACAACTTAAATGAGCCTGAAGTGGATTCCTGCACAGCCCCCCCATCCCCCCACCCCATCGCCAATAAGATTCCGGGCAGGAGACAATTTGATCTCAGTCTTGTGATAACCTATGTGAGGAGTCAGATATCTGATCTACAAACTATTAGACAATAAATTTGTGTTCTTGCAAACTGCTGAATTCATGGTAATTTGTTATAGGAACAATAGAAAAGTAATATACTCCCTGAATCATACTCCTTAAGGGTGATTCTTGGAAATTCTTATGAATATTCCGTTTGATAATCCCTTCCCTAAATCTTCCTTCTGCAATGTATTTCTTATCAATAAGTTAGACCCAAACCATCATGCAATTGACCAACCCTAGTCTTTGATTGCTTTAAATTGAGTATCCTCTTAACACTTACATAATTAAACTGGAGAGTACTAATTTGTATTACTTATTATATCCTACTATGAAAATATCTTGTGATAAGTTATATTTGTAGCATATATTTGTAGTGTATATAACCAGAGATGATAATTCTCTGTATTAAACTCCTTAGAGATAAAAATTGTGGGGGCGCCTGGGTGGCTCAGTGGGTTAGGCCTCTGTCTTCGGCTCAGGTCATGATCTCAGGGTCCTCGGATCGAGTCCCGCATCGGGTTCTCTGCTCAGCAGGGAGCCTGCTTCCCTCTCTCTGTCTCTCTGCCTGCGTCTCTGTCTACTTGTGATCTCTCTCTGTCAAATAAATAAATAAAATATTTTTTAAAAAATTGTGTTTTCTTCTTCTTCCGAGAATTATTATAATTTAAGCTACAGAATTTTTTTTTTTAAAGAGAGAGAGAGAGATCACAAGTAGGCAGAGAGCCAGGCAGAGGCAGAGGGGGAAGCAGGCTTTCTGCTGAGCAGAGAGCCCGATGCAGGGCTCCACCCCAGAACCCTGAGATCATGACCTGAGCTGAAGGCAGAGGCTTCACCCGCTGAGCCACTCAAGCACCCCCAGAATTTTTTTTGAAGTACACCATCTTTATTTAAAGATTTTTATTTTATTATTTTACTTATTTATTTTTAAGATTTTATTTATTCATTCGACAGAGAGAGAGAAAGCACGTGCAAGAGAGGGAACACAAGCAGGGGGAGTGAGAGAGGGAGAAACAGGCTTCCTGCTGAGCAGGGAGCCCAATGTGGAGCTTGATCCCAGGACCCCGGGACCACGACCTGAGCCGAAGGCAGATAGATGCCCAATGACTGGTCTAAGAATTTTATGGAAAAAAAAAAAATGAAACCAAAACAAAACCCAACATGACTAAGAAATTTCAAAGAAACTGAGCAAGTCTCAAGGTCAGAGAATGATCAAGGGAGGATCTCGATGACTCCCAAGAAATAATGTGGGTGAGATTGGTGATTCTTGGTGATTCTATCGAAGTCCAGAGGCTGCTCTTCATCTTTGCAGAATTAAAGCTTAATTTGTCAGTACATGGAAAGTTCCTTTTCTCTCTTGCCCTATAAATCTCACAGAGACTGGTGTAGAAAACCAGATGTTAATGGATCATGGATTATTTTACATGGTATTTAAGACAACCATGTAAAATACCATGGTCTTGACTAGCTGATAAGCTACACAAGGCAACTTTTCGGTGAGCTTAAACTCAAAACAAAAAGATTTCAGTATATTACTAAAATATAGAATGATGTTAGGCTTTAATAAGCTGATGTATCCATCTCTACAACAGAGATGTTTATCTGGAGGAAATGCCTAGTAGTGTAATTTCTAGGTTTGCTATTTTAATTTCCTTTTCCAATCCCAATTGTTTCTAATATATACTTTCAGTATATATGTTAATACTTCCAGTCAAATCTTCCTGATGGCCAGTTTATTTATTTTATTCATTTTGTCTAGATTTTACCATTTAACTTTGAGTAAATGAGTCCATGTACAATTTTATGGGGAAAGTGACCTCACTACGTAAATACCATGTATTCTCTACTATATTATTTAAAAAATAAAAATAAAAACAAGGGATTCAAACTGAAAAATTATTTGATTTATAATTAATCTTAAAATAGGATCCATCAGAAAATCAATAGTCTTTTTGTTGTTGTAGTCTTGGTTAAGAATATCTAAGTCTTACTATTTTAGACTGATGATTTGAGTTTTACTCATTCTAACTTTATTTTGACTTAACCAAATGTGTTCTCTTGACTAGTTATCATATTTCTGCCACTTCTGTTTTGCACTTCTTATTCCCATAGAGCTATTACAAATTCATATCTCACACCTACTGGAGACATAAATATTTTGGCAATATGAAAAAGAATTAATAAGTTGTCATTTTTGGTATTGTAAAAAATTCTTCTATCCCTCAAATTCACCTGGTATTCCTATTTTTGTTGTTTTTTTTTTTAAAGACAGTAATAGTTAATATTTACAAACACAAGGTAGATATATTATTTGTAATCTTCAGAAAACAAGTATTAGCAGGTATTATTTCTATTTTACAGAAGACAAAGGGTAAGCTTGGAGAGAATAACTTGCCCAAGGGTGCGCAGTTACCTGAACAGGGATTTTAATTCTGGTGTTTCTGACATAAAGATCATTTCTCTTACCAATATCCCATGTTGTATCAGGACTGACATATCTCTTACTAAACAACAAATAGAGGTATAGTAGCTGTAACCCACCATTATAGATTGTAATAATTAACATTCTAGAATCACACCCTTTTATATCTGAAATGGGCTTTAGGGATTTTCTTCCAGCCCAGATCTCTGAAAGACATCCCTGCCAGCAGATAGTTACCTTGAAAAACACCTCAACACACAGCAATGTGATTCCATGGGCTCTGATTCCATTTTGGGGCAACTCAACGTGAAGAAGAATTATTTTAACCAAGAGGAAGATGTCTCTTTGAAACATCCCCTATTAACTTCCTGGCTCACCCTCTGGAGTTACACAGGATAAATTTACTCCCACTTCCTCTGTAAGAGCAATTTTTTAAAAAAGATTTCATTTATTTATTTGACAGAGAGAGAGCAAGAGAGGGAATATGAGCAGAGGAAGAAGCAGGCTTCCCCCGAACAGGGAGCCCGATGTGGGGCTTGATTCCAGGACCCTGGGATCTCGACTTGAGCCAAAGGCAGATGCTTAATGACTAAGCCACCCAGGTACTGCTGTAAGAGCAATTCTTTACTTGAGCACACCTCCCATCTCCCCAGTCTCTTCAACTGTAATCAATATGAAGTAGTTTTCTTTCCCTGCGAAGTCTTATTCAAATGTGGAACCCAGAACTGAACATTCATTCAATGGTTGGGATTGTATTACCAGTAGAGATAGATGGTAGTGGGGGAAAAAAAAGGCCTATTACTATAATCCCAACCACACTACTTGGCTAACCATAGTGTCACAGTATTTGTTCATATTAAGTTTGTGCTCAACCCATGACTTTAAATACACTCTAAATACACACCTTTATTGTTATTGCTCTTAAATGCCTTTTTATTTTAAAGATTTTATTTACTTATTTGACAGAGAGAGAGATCACAAGTAGGCAGAGAGGTAGGCAGAGAGAAAAGGGGAAGCAGGCTCCCTGCTGAGCAGAGAGCCTGATGTGGGCCTCAATCCCAGGACCCTGAGACCATGACCTGAGCTGAAGGCAGAGGCTTAACCCACTGAGCCATGCTGGCACCCCTTAAATGCCTTTTTTTTTTTTTTTTTTTTGTCATCCCACAGTTCAGGGCATTTGAAACAACAGGAAGTTTTTACATGATGGTGTGGGACTATAAAAATGACCATCCATGATCAAATTGTGCAGCGAACTTAATAATCAAGGGGGGGGGGACTACAATTGTTTCATGACCTTTAAAATTCTCCATCAAAACATTAAAAACTCTCTTATTGACAATATAAATGTAAAAGGAAATGAAAGGTAGTGAAATTAATATTTATTTAGTACATCATAAATTACAACATTTGAAAACTGAGAGGGGTGCTATTGGTTTTGATGAAAAGCTATTTTTTTAATAAACAACTAATTTGAAAAGGCCTTGCATTCTTCTCCCTGAATAATTTAAAATACAGAGCAAGTATCTTTTCTATACCTTGCAGATTGCCACACTTTCTACAGTTTGATCAGCTACCCACATTTTACATCTTGTGCTCTCATCGTCATAAAACATCTTTGAGTGTTCCTTTAAAAAGAAGATTTTTTTTTTTTCTTTTTGCCAGCATCACTTCCTCTGGAACATAGGCGTGTTTTTTGTCACTTGCCCAATTATGTCTGTAGGTTCCCCTTCACTTAGTTCCTCGGGCTGTGTTTCTAGAATCTCTTGAACGGTAGCAGAGTCAACATTCCCATGGTCAGCCATTTCTTCTAGGCCTGTATTTATGTTCAATTCAGATTTCCCTTTCAGCACTATCATTTTTCGTTTATTTCATCTGTTGGTCAACTACCTCTTGTGATTATCCATTTTTGTAAAATGGTGTGTGGTTTTAACAGTGGGAGGTAAGAAGACAACACAAGTTTTGCTATCAGGGGTTGAACTGAATAACAGAAGCAGAGTGAGCAATCACTGACAAATTCTGCAACAAGTCTTATGATTGGTCAACAATCAACATGCCCATCTGTTATTCACTTAGTGATTTGTGGACTGAAGATCTACTAGCAAAATCTGTAGTTTACATAATTAGTCATAGTTCATACATCATCGTCATGGAAATTTGAGCCATGACTAGTACTATTTAATTAAACCATGCTAATTGACACTCTGCAAAGTGAGGACTGTCTGTGTTCTGCTGCCCAGGAAGTGTTGTTTCTGTCCGGGCACTGAATTTCCATCTCAAAATGCAGAGCGCAGAAGAATCAAGTATGGAGTTCTGTGATGTGTCACAAATCTCCACTCTCCCGATTAAGATCAGTACAAACAAATGTCCCATTTTAGTTACAAAGAAAGAGAAAGTATGCCAATTTCTCAAAAAGAGATATCTGACGAATCTAAATTAAAAAGGAAAAGCAATTATACTGCTGTTAACTTTTAGCGAAACCATGCAAAGTACAAGATTACCCCCTTTTGGGACGCCTGGGTGGTTTAGTCAGTTAAGCATCCAACTCTTAATTTCAGCTCAGGTCATGATCTCAGGGTTGTGAGATTGAGCCACACCTCCAGCTTCTTGCTGGGCTTAGAACCTGTTTAAGATTCTCTCTCTCCCTCTCCTTCTGCCCTTTATTGGGATTTAAAAAAATTTTATTGGGATAAAAAAATAAAAATAATAAAAAGATTACCCCCTTGTAAATGTTCCTATATCATATACAAAATAATTTTAGATTTTGAGAATCAGTGATATCAATCTTATTGTTATGGTTTCCAAGATCTACCTTTTGAAAATTACAAATCTTTCTCATCTCTATTCTCTGCTAAGATAAGCCCTGCTATGTCATTTATTAAAAATATGACCTTGAGGAGCACCTGGGTGGCTCAGTGGGTTAAGGCCTCTGCCTTCAGCTCAGGTCATGATCCCAGGGTCCTGGGATCGAGCTCCGCATCGGGCTCTCTGCTCAGCAGGGAGCCTGCTTCCCCTTCTCTCTCTCTCTGCCTGCCTCTCTGCCTACTTGTGATCTCTGTCAAATAAATAAATAAAATCTTTAAAAAAAAAATATGACCTTGAGAATATCATTCTTTGAGCCTTTATTTACTTCTCTGTAAAGTGGCATAATATGCCTGCTCAGTTAGTCATACTGAATCATTAAAACTATCAGATAAAATTAAGTATATGAAATCACTTCACAAACTACAAAGTACTGTTATAAGGTGAAGGTGTAAATTTCCTAAAGCAGGATTCTTCCAGAATTGGGGAACTGAATACATTTAAAGCATCCACGGACAAACCCTTACTCCTGACCTATTAGGAGATCCACTTTCATTTTATCCATGTTTATTTTGCTTTTTCTTGTGTAAATATCAATCCTTTTGATGGAGAAAATGGAAGCAAAATAGAAGGTAAGGACTCTGATTTCTTTGTTCATCTGCTAATGTTACACAATCTGTCTGAAACAGTGAACCTATAATGTTCTAAGCATTGCCTAAAATTTTATTTTTGCTAAGTTTATTTTGAAATCTTCAGCTTTTTCTGCACTTTAATCTTCTCTCCACTAATAAACACGTTACAGGCCTTACTTGAGCCTTGTCCTCCTTCTATTACACATATGCACCATTCAACCTTCTCATCAGAGAAATCCCTTTACGTCAGAATTGCCTTCTCTCTTGAATTATATTTCTTTTCAGAGGCTCTGACCAGGGAACAATGTACTTATTTTTTTTTAATCATTTTGGCAATTGATTTTCTAATGTCTAAGGTTCATATATCATGTTACTACTTGCTTTTATATACAGTTTGTTCACAAGTTGTGTTATTTTATTAGCAAGCATCTAGAGCCAGAGAGCTGCGCTGGACTTGCTTCTGGATTCTCTGCTTCTGAGCAGGTGGGGCCTGAGGTCAAATATGCCCCAGCTTCTCCAGATTCGGTAAGACTGAAGCTCTATAATAGCCTGCATTTCACCCTTCATTTAAGTGAGCCACGAGAGGGTAACTTTTCCTTTCTGGATGTTCTAGATTAGAACACTTTCCTCCTCAGTGTATAAAGGATGTCACACCTCCTTCACGGATGTTGGACCAGATTCCAAAATGCCAGCTAAATGTTATAGGCTCACAAAAAGTCAAGATGGTGGAAAGTGTGTCATATTAATTATCTCTGAATTAAAGTCACAGTGATATCTCTGGTTCTCATGGAGAAGAAAAGGCTATAACTGGAAGGAGAAAAGTCTAAACTGTAACAAGAAGAGAAATTTTCAGTTCAATCTATATGTCTGTTCAAAACATGCCCTCTTTTGAGACAGAAAGGACAGGTCTGTGACAGTTTCTACTATGCCCAGTAGAGCATGGCAGTATAAATTAAATGTCCTAACATGTAGCACAATGCCCCTATTGGTCTCATTCCTGCACTGGTTTCATTCCTGCAGTGTTACTACAGGATCTACAGCAACTTCCCCCACCCCCAACCAACCATTAGATATACAATTTAAAAAATTTACGATCCATTAGAAGTGAGCAGAAAAAAAATACTCTCATTTTAAAAGTGAGAAAACGAGAACAAGAAAAGACCAATTTTTTCTCAAGACCATACAGCCTATTAGCAGCAAAGCCAAGTCTGGAACCCACATCTACTACTTCTCATTCCAGTAATCTCCTCTCATTAGTCTAAATATTGCTTTCAGGTTTATTGACAGTAGCTACTTTGTCTAAATTGTTGCTTTGTTGATATATGGGTCCTTTCTTCCCTGAAGGCATCTTAATTGCTTCCTGCTTTTATTAACTTGGTATATCTGACCTTCATCAAAGCACTTAAATATGTAAATGATTGCCCTGCTCCCCAGAAAGACAGGAAGTGGGCAGCTAGTCACATCTGCCTGAGCAACAGGTACTGAATGTTTAAGAGGACTGGGGGAGGAAGGAAGGACAAGCTTGAATTTATTCCTGAAATGTTCACAACATTTGCAATTGAATTCCTGAACCAATAAATACATCCACCTTAAGATGGAAGTTTAGAAATATATTTCAAGGGTAGTTGTAGATGGTTTTGGGTCAGAGAGAGAAAAAAGGATTCACAGGTAGAATTCAAATTATTGACAGACAAGATAAATTCTAGAGTCATGTTCACATAAGCAAAGGGAAATTTTAAAACTAGGACTTAACATTTAGTATTATTTTTACACATGGCTTAAATAAAATATGAAATAAAAAATGCTATGTTCTTTAACCATGAGTCTACCAATTCATCTATTGCCTTAAATTAATTTTGTTAGGAGATATATTTAGATTACTATTTTAAGATGATAGTATCTTATCAATAATTTCATTTCACTCAGAAAAATCTGCAACTCCTGGTGGCAGCATTTCCTGCAAGTACTGAGTTGGGTTGGTAAGTTTAGCCAGAATTAATAAACATGCTAGGGATTATTAGGCAATTTTCTTAAAATTAAAGTATGATGAAGTGACCATTTCATGTATGTATTCATGTCAGTATTGAGCTCTTTAGCTGGTGATATCAAAATAGATTTCCCATAGAAATATGAAAATCAAAATTTTTCTAAACTTTTAGAATGATTTTTAAAAAATTTTTGAAGATCTCAAAAAGTATAGCCATTTTTTAAAATAATTCAACATTTCTCTGTATTAAAAACTTAAAAAAATTTTCTTTAAGAAACATTACTGGGAAACAGACTAGCATCTTTGTGTAGCTCTTAACATAAAACACTATTTTCCAGTGGGACCACTAGACTCCCCCATCCCAAATTATTCTACAATCCACCAGCAAGAGGAACATTTTCTGCAGAACTCAGGGGTGAGGCAGGGGAAGGGTTAAAGATGAAAGGGTGGATGGGGTAGAGGAAGAGCACAGCTGGGGGAATTAAAGGTGGAAAGAACACTTTTCCATCTGAATTTCCAGTGCTTCGTAAATCCTTTGATCCTCTGCCCCTCTTTGGAAATAAAAATCTAGCTCCTTCTTTCTTTCTTATAGGATTCCCTTAGTTAAAACTGACTCAGGATCTCCATAAACCACAAGGCAAAACCCCATTCCTTTAGCAGAGTATACACAGTTCTTCACATTTTCTCACTGTCCTTAACACATATCACCTACGTTCACCATGGTGGAGCCCACACATACATGATACTCCTTGCAGCAATGCATGATCCTGCGGAGGCCGAGAAAAACTAAGGCCATCCAACCTCAGGTTTAGCTTTAGCATTAAGTACAGCCATCTCAGACCCATGTGCCCAAGGGCTGAACTTTCCTTACTTTACTTTAGTTCCAGGAAGCCCCACCCTACTTAAGTTCTAAAGACCCCCACCCTACTTTAGTTCCAGGAACCCCCACCCTGCTTTGGTTCCGGAGACCCCCACCCTGCTTTAGTAACAGGAACCCATAAACACCCCTGACTTAACTAAGCTCGGGGTCCAAGTCCCTACTCCATTGCACCGAGTATACTTGGGCCCAAGCTTAAGCATGTCACCTTGGGGTCCAAGTCCTTACTCTGCTGTGTCAGGTATACTTGGGCCCAAGCTTAAGCTTGTCAAATAAACCCTCGTGTGATTGCATCGGTGCTTGGCTCCTTGGTGGTCTCTCAGACGTAAAAACTCGGGCACAACAATCCCCCTTTTTCTCTCTGAAAAGCTATTACTGTAAATGTCAGCAAACTTTTCATTTAAGGATCCTTGCCTGGAAGCCTATTGCTCCTTTCTCTGAGGATGCTATGGCAACTTGTTCACAGCTCTGCTGAGACTTAGCACCTTGCTGTGATCATCTGCTGCCCCACTAGACTGTGCACACCTTCAGCTCTGTATCCCAGGTACCAGAGCACTGACTGTCTCAGAGTAAGGAACTAACTCAAGGTACATATGTCGAATGAAAGAGCAAATGAGTATGTCATTTTAAAAATAAAAAGGAGGGTCGCCTGGGTGGCTCAGTGGGTTAAAGCCTCTGCCTTTGGCTCAGGTCATGATCTCAGGGTCCTGGGATTGAGCCATGGGGCTCTCTGCTCAGCGGGGAGCCTGCTTCTCCCTCTGTTTCTGCCTGCCTCTCTGCCTACTTGTGATCTCTATCAAATAAATAAATAAAATCTTTAAAAAAATTTTTTAAAAAAATGAAAGCTGTTTCAATTGAATAATTTCAACATATATAAATGCCTTAATTGTTCCCATCCTAGAGTGTTTAATGGAAATTTAAATTTCCCCTCAACTAATAGATAGTGCTTAAATTCTGCACAATAGATGACCATTAAGAAAATCAAGAACCTCAACTATTTTGCTGCATATTTTAATCTGATGTTAAAGAGGATTAAAACCTTTAACTCTAATGGTTAATTCTCAGCAGCACTTAAATATAATTCACTTTTAGATAAATTATGACATTTAAGTGTTAATTTGTAGAAAAAAAATTACACTATTGGCACATGATCAAAGTCATATATACTATAAGTTTTATTTAGGGATTACTGCAAAGGTAATCCTAAATATTTATAATCTTAATCAGTTTTTCAATTGCTTATTCTACTTCTTAAATTTATTTCATCCATGGTACAAAGTCTTCTGGAAGCTGTATATTTTTAAATGTCTTTATTCATTATTATTACTAGAAACACCATGTTTCCCAGAAAATAAAGTTCAATTTTTATCTGCACATAAAAATTACTATTGCTGTAGAATACTTTTTCCTCAATATTAATTCTTTCAAATGGTTACAACTAACTTACTTGGGCAGTTTGAAAGGAATGAGCAATTGATTCAGTTATTATTAATATATAGTTATAGAAGCTTCTCTAACTTCCCCTCCTGGGCAGGCACGTTTAACAATACTATATAGTGTAGAGAAGGTAATTAGCAGTGTGTATACATATGGTTGGAAAAACACAGACTTGTATATGATAAATTTCTAAACATGAGCCATAATTGCTGTTTTTTAGAGTTGTAATGGCTCATAGCCATATTCAATTCTGACTACTTCATGCAGCTGGTATATGTTGGCTATGATAACCTCACAGAAACCTGTTGTCTCTAAATTTTGGAAATACTGGTGCCAAATTAAGAAGAACAGGAACTTGGCTTTATTAAATGCAATTCAGGTCTAGATCATCAACTAAAATAGCACTCAGATATGACCAGCAAACTCATGCTTATCTGTGTAAACTTGACTGAAAAAAAGATTTCCCTATGTTCCCAAATCCTCAGGCTTCTGGGATAGATGGAGTCTATGCCTTTTGTTCTGGTGTAATTACTATTTTAAAAAATTTTTTAAGATTTTACTTATTTATTTGAGAGAGAATGAGTGTGTGTGAGCTGGGGGAGAGGCACAGTGGGTGGGAGGGAAAGAATCTTGGGCAGATCCTCCCCACTGAGTGAGGAGACTGACAGGTGGAGGACAGGGGTGGCTTTATCTCACAACACTGAGATCATGACCTGAGCTGAAACCAAGAGTCCAATGCTTAACCAACTGAGCACCCAGGTGCCCCTAGTGTAATTATTAATAGAATTCCTTTGCACTCAAAAACATGTCACTGTTTGGTCATACACTTTATGATCACCTAGTTATCCTCCTTGTACATGCAGCACTCAACTACAGAAAGGATGAGATACAAGAGGAAGGAGACACCAGCTTAGCCATTTCCATTAGTTACATATTTTTGCTTAATGTCACAACCAGATTCCTTCCTACTCTCAGGAAGCTAGTTTGCAATCAGTATATAGCATCTTTGCACCTAATAGAAATTGAGTAGAAAAACTGTTTGTATCTTAGCTTAAAGGTCCTATAACATGGCTATCACACCTTTTAGCATAACCAGCATATTTGAGGGGAATAAGTTATTTATAGATTTCTGAAAGAATCTTTCAAGGAAGAAAAATCTGGTGATAACTTTCAGCTGTTTATATAACATTCTAAATTATACCTTTTTTAAAAAGACTGATTTATTTGAGAGAGAGAGAGAAAGAGAGAGAGTGAGAGAATGAGTTGGGGGAGGAGCAGAGGGAGAGAATCTTCAAGCAGACTCCCACTGAGCCCAGAGTCCAACACAGGGCTAGATCCCATGACCCATGTGATCATGACCTGATCCAAAACCAAGAATAGGACGCTCAACTGATTGAGCCACCCAGGAGCCCCCTAAATTATACCTTTTAAAATGAACTTTTATGAATTTACTTTTGGTAGCTCTGTTTCAGAAATTCAAGGCATGTTTCTTGGCACTTTCCTAGGAAATACATTTCATTTCATACCCCTCACCCATACCTCCTATTACCTTCTCCCTGACCCACTAACCCATTACTCGCACATCTACCAACTGGCCTCTGAATTAGCCTTGAGATATTATTGCTCCCTAGTACATATCGATTTCTCAATTGGGATTCAAAACTGGTAAACGTTAAAGGAAAATGATTTGTTCTTCTCCCAAGACCGTTTATATTTTATATTTTTTCACAATTTAAAACTGGTAGATTCAATTAAGCAGAAGTTTTTAGACAGAGGTGGAAATGATGTATTCTCAAGGAAATGAGTGTAATTTTGAGTGGTCACAGATTTTCCAGTTCTACAGTGTTTTCACTTGTTTTATTTTTCATATCAAAATATATAAAAATATAGATTCACTGTGTATAAATTTAACTAGCATAAATTTACTTGGAGAGAAACTCAGCAAAACATGTTTTCTGTTTCACATAATAATTTGCATAGTTAACCAGTAGTTAGTGACCTCTTCCTTTTAATAAACAAGTTGTAGTGTGTAACTGTGAATTCATTATTTGCAGGGAATGTGAGTTTGTAATTATTTTTCAGGACATGTTTCAAAGCAACAGCATTTCAAAGCAACAGCATGATCCAAGTGTTGTTTTTTTTTTTTTTAACATTATACATGTAGAGCAGAAATAATGAATGTAAGTTTGCATGCCATCAGCAGGGCTTTTGAGAAAAGGGAAAGAGCACTATCTGAGTGCAGAATCTGTTTGCTGAGAGTGTAAAGTTTGTTGAGATTAATAAATCCAGGTGATAAAAATGAATAGAGAATAAATAAAATCTTTAAAAAAATGAAGAGAACAAATATTTATCAAATGCATGAACACTGAAAACTTCTCTCTCTTTTTCTCTTTTCTTATTAACTAACAAAACACTTTCATTAAATGAAATATTAGTTGGAAGCTTACATATTACCCATGATAAAAGAGGAGATGTTTTAGAAAGAAGGGAGGGGAAAGAACTTCAATGTCAGCACGTATCCATCTCTTTCCCTCCTAAATGCTGCCCATTCCTGACTTGGGATTAAAATAACATAGAAGGGAAAGACAAGAAAGAAGGGAACTTGACTCAGCTATGTTAGTTATAATAATTTATAGTATGGGGAAACAAAGAAAAAGTCTGATTCCTTTAAAAATCCAGGGTTTCAAAAAATAAAATCTGCAGCTGCTATACATAGAAACCAAAAGAAACTCTCTGATTAAGAGCATTAGCAGTAAGGAAAGTGTTGCCCTGAGTCATCTTTTCTGATTTATATGTTTAAATTCAAATGACTTCAAATTAGACATTAACTGATAGCAGGTTTGTTTGTTACTAAATATAGTGACTCAACTAATTTTGAGTGGATCTTACTGCTATCTGTGCTAACAGGTGCATAGAAGAGAAAATGAAATGGATGGAATACCACTTTAGGAACATCTGCATAGGATCTTTAACTTGTAGTCCTCACAAAGTAGTCTGATTGCCTTTTATCTTCATTTCCAATTTTTATTATGATCTTTTGGTATAGAAATCACATATGCAACATACCTATTTAAAGCTATGTTACATACAGGGTATTTATAATTGGCAACTTCCAGTGATGGTGTTCCTTGCAAAGATTATTTGAACAGAGCTTACTGGCAATTTTCAAACATATTTTCATTACAATGAGGTTGCTCTGGTCCTTTCTGATGCTTTTTCCCTTTTTTCTATTGTTGGTATTGATTCACACAATGGAAACTCCTAAGTCAACAACAACAAAAAATCTTAGTATATACACAAAAATTAGTCCTTGTAGTACAAATATTCTGTCTGGGAAATATTTTATAGAAACCACTATAATTCTGGAGATAGGTAACTCATAAACTTAGTCCGAATCTATCTAAAGAAACGTGGTGAATTTAGTGGATGTTTGAACAGTCTAACAATGTCAAAATGAGAAGGAAGACCACTGTAAGTAGACACGTGAAGTTTTTGTTACTTTAATGACTGATTTGGTGGTTGTAATCGGTTTCAATTATATGCTAGTATTCTTTTTACGGTATCATAATGTTTAGATTATGTAATTGTGAGGAACTCTGTAGGTGTCCCAACTTTCCCCACCCAAGTATAAAAAACATAACTGCTTCTTGCCCATTTAAATATACTCCCCTGGATTTTACACTGTAATCTAAAGGAGGCTACTAGCATTCTCCAAATGAACTGCATCTGAACACGAGTTTGAGATGGCCAGAAGTGTGTCAGGACACTGAAATATGTTGGTTGTAGTTGATACTTAGTGTTTCTGCCAAGAACATCAGAAACACATTAATCAGGATAAATACTCAGATGTTTCCCTACATTTCTTCTTTAGCATTAGTTTTTAATGTCAATTAGTAAAGCAAGAAATACATGGTAGAAAGAGTACAAAAGAACTGAGAGAACAGTTTATTAAATACTAGCTAATAATCAAACTGACCTCCAGAATGTGACCTATACAAGTTATCAGCAAAACTAGAATGAAATATAGATTCCTAACATGGGGAAAAGCTAAATTAATTATGACTTCAAGAGCAAGCTGTTCAGGGAACTTATGAGAGCTCATACTGCTAGTAAAGATCTCTTGCCTTTACGTGGTTCTGCATTCCTTTCTGTGCTCTTAGTAGGAGAATGGAAATCAACATACATTCTCTTACTCTTCTCCTTTTTTAAAAAATTCATTCTTTGGACCCTCTTCTATCACCTTGCCTGGTCCTAGGTAGCATTGCTATGCCAATAACCACCATGTTTATACATGTGCCCCATGAACCATCCCATGGCAAATTCCACTGGGATGATTCTGGCTATTACCCAGAAAAAAATTCACATCAACTTATCTTGCCCTAAAAACTACTTCCTTTATCCAATATTATTATATCTGCTGGCCTCATTTTTTAGGCTAAAAATCTTGGACTAACTTTCGACAAGTCTTTCAATACTCATGTAAACATTCCTTGTACGAAAAAGAATCATGTCTTTTGTTCTTCTCCACCCCATTCTTTTCTTTCTTTCTTTCTTTTTTTTTTTTTTTTTGATTCTTTCCACCTAGTGATCCTCTTCCCCTTCACTGTCCTGCTGTTGTTTCTTCTCCCTGATTCTCAAAAATCAGGAAGCAGCGGAGCTGATGTGTTGTTTACTCTTATAGATTATCCTGTTAGCATTATGCTAGCATGAGACTATTTCTCTACAATGGGATGTTTGCATTTTAATATTTTCATTTCTAAACACTGGAATGAAAATACTTATTTCTTAATAATGGAATTCTAGGCATCAGAGAACAAGTGAGGAAATACTCTTTTGACCAAACATAAAAAGGCCAAATATCCTATGAGGCCTTTTGATACATCTATTCCTAAAATAGCATCCGTTTGGTGTTTTGAGAGAAATTAGTTTGAAGGAGGAAAACAAATTAAGAATTAAAATGCCTACCAATTATTAAACTGGTATGTTTCTCATGTGTGCTTCATATACTTTCTAAAAATTTGTTTCTCATATACTCAAAGGTAGAAATTATTCTCATTTTACACATGAGAAAACTAAGGATTAGGGAAGTTAATTATTTTATCCAAGGTCACAGAGCTAGATAGGTTGAGCAAGATCTGTATTTGGGTCTTACTTTTAAGTTAATGCTATTAACCATGGTGTCATACAGCATTTTGATCTGTACCTATCACAGAACTCATTTGCACTGGGCAAAAGAATGTGGAAACTTGCCAGAGCCGGGAGACAAAGAAATGGGGAGTTGTTAATCAATGTGTATATAGTTTCAAGCTGCAAAATGAAAAAGTTCTAGGGATCATCTGCACAATATTGTGCTTGTAATGAGTAATGCTGTATTGTACACTGTTAAAATCCGTTAAAAGGGTAGATATTACATTGTGTTCCTACTACATTAAAAATTATTTTTAAAAAAAGCAAGTAGAAACTAACATTAATTGAGTGGCTAATGGCCAAAACATTTTACACATAAAAATGGTCATTGATGCCCACTGTCATAAGCTACTAGTACCAAATCAACATGTAGCAAATCACAGAGTTTTCCACCCTTGTAGGCAGACACCATTTTGTGTCCCTCTAGAATGCTTCCTCAGTCTCATTCATTTTATCCCTTTGGAGAACTCCTGCCCACTTCAAACGGTCCTGGTGGGACTGTGAATCAAACTGTGTGCCCCAAACCTACCCAGGACCCCCAAGTGAGCATGTCAATGACATGGTAATCAGAGTCTTTCTCATCTCTTCTGTGTTGGAACTACAGAAAAGTTTCTCTTATCCTTTTTGCTAGGAGGCTGTGGCTCTGAGTGTCAAGGCTTTTGGCTTTGTACAGCATGGGAGAACAGAGCCAACAAGATAAGAGAAGCTGAGACAGGTAGAGCCAAAAGAGAATTATAAAGAGAGTGACAAAATCTCATGAAAAATGTTAGCCCCAGATCTAGGCATGCCTGAGGGCAGAGACTTACAAATTCTATCTTAAATTTTTATCAGCTTAATTTGAGTTGAGTTTTTCTCATAGGTACCTAAAAGAGTTCTAACTAAATCACCTCCTCTTTCTGAAAAGACTTCTAATTTTTTCAATTCTCTTTCCTGGCTAAATACCAGTTATACTCATTTTTTGTAATTTCCCTAGCCTTATCTAACCAATCTATCTCATTCTTTCACCCAGAAGTTCCAGGATTTACAAACTATGATTTATAGCACATGTTGTGTTATTTGTTTTTTTAGTTGTTGTTGTTTTGTTTTTTTTTTTGATAGCTTCAGGTGTTGTACCCTTCCTTACCTGACATCTTGAAAAGTATCTCAAAGAATCCTACACTATTTGTACTTCAAATAATGACCTTACAAATTGTATTTCTGGCCAAGATGTACTTCTTTTTTTTTTTTTTTTTTAAAGATTTTATTTATTCATTTGACAGAGAGAGATATCACAAGTAGACGGAGAGGCAGGCAGAGAGAGAAAGGAGGAAACAGGCTCCCTGCCGAGCAGACAGCCCAATGCGGGGCTCGATCCCAGGACCCTGAGAACACGACCTGGGCCGAAGGCAGAGGCTTTAACCCACTGAGCCACCCAGGCGCCCCCAAGATGTACTTCTTCAACTCATTTGAATGTAAAACTTTAAAAAACATACATGTTGGCTCGAAAACATACACTAAATTCGACAAGACACTGTTGCAGTCACCGTGACCTTGCTTATCTTTTATACCACCTATTTTTTAAAATCATCCTTATCTAATATAAATGGAATAACATTACGTTTCAATGAAATTCCCCTGGAAGAAAAGTTGAAATAGTTCTTTGTTTTCAATATTATACTATTCTGCCCTGTCTTTGTAAATACAGAGACACATTCATTAAACTTTGGCTGTTAAGAAAAAAGTCCTACACAATAAAGGTGAATTTATTCAATTTTATGTCTAACTGCATTTAAAGGTAATACCCGTGTATCAGTATATTCACTCATATTGTTAAGTATAGTATTCCAAGTCTGGTTAACAAACCATGCTTTTGGCACTCTGGTTAGAACTTTAATACAACTTTCAGGACTATTAAATCTCTCTATATTTACTCTTAATCTCTATGTACACAGCACAGTGGCCTATCATGAATTGCAATAGTATTTGTTACAACTGACCCTTAGAGTGAGTTAGTTTAAGGTTGTTTAGTGGTGACAGAAGGCAATGAGACTCCATTATGACAGCTATTTCCAAAAGGAGGCTTTAAATACCATGCTCGCAAAAAAAAAAAAAAAAAAAATAAGTCCCACTGCTTTAGCAGAGTGGGTCATAGAACTTTAAAGAAGCAAAATGACAGACTAGTAAAAGACCAAAGATACAGCATTGAATGAAAAATTCAGAAAGCAGTGGCAATGTGAACTTAGTCATGATAATAAAGGAAGCCTCAGAGCAAAAAGATAAAGGTGTGAAATGAAAATCTTGCTGGGTGTCAGCAATGAAATGCTGTACATAACTTGTAAAGCCGCACTGGGCTAGGTTCATTGCCAAATTAGCTGACAAATGTCTGCCATAATCATGCAATTTACACATTTGTACTCATTTTAGCATTAGTCTCACAGTTATGTGCTTGTGGAGTTTTTTTAGGTTAAAGAGATGCTTGCAATTGGATTTTGAGGGTTATTAATTATTTTTGCCTTTTCCTGGTAACTATTCCTAACAAGGATACGTTATAAATAACAACCTTGAAAAACAAGGATTTTTTCAGCCTCCTCTTTAGTAGGTGCAGTGACATTTATAACTGACTGTCATTTGTACATTGCACAAGGATTGCACATCGCAGGCATCACATTTTTATATATTATTTCAATAATTTTCCAATGTTGAGAATCAAATTTCTTTAGGAAAGGAAATCTTTGGGGTGCCTGGGTGGCTCAGTTGGCTAAGCAACTGCCTTCAGTTCAGGTCATGATCCTGGAGTCCCGGGGTTGAGTCCTGCATTGGGCTCCCTGCTCAGCAGGGAGTCTGGTTCTCCCTGTGACCCTCCACTTCTAATGATCTCTCTCTCTCTCTCTCATTCTCTCTCAAATAAATAAAATCTTTTTAAAAAGGATTATTATATTGTTATACATATTATATATTTTATATATTATATTATATATATAAATATATTATAATTATATTATTATAGTAATAATACGAATGATAACTGAACGGCAGTTCAGTGAAATGCAGGCTATAGATTCAGACTCCCTGGTCTTGTTGCTAATCTGCTCTGGCATTTTCATCAAACTACTTTACAACAGTTTCCTCATTTGTAAAATGAGATCATTTTAATGGATTATGGTGATGACTAAATGAGTTAATGAATGCAAAGTTTCCAAAAGTTGCTAGTTATCATCAACATTAACTAATTTTTACCTAAAAGTTTTATTCAATGTGCCACAGACTGTGCCTATGATATTTTCAAATAACACCAAAAGGTAAAGGAAAAAAGTCACAGATATTAATTAACTTACCCAAGATAAAAGGTGATTTCCATACCCTTTGGATTCCATACTGTTAACCCTGAAATCATTCATTTATTCATTCATTCATTCATTCTAGATAGATAGATATATATATATATATATTTTTTTTTTTTTTAAAGATTTTATTTATTTATCTGACAAAGAGAGAGTGACGGAACACAAGCAGGGGGAGTGAGAGAGGGAGAAGCAGGCCTCCTGCCTAGCAAGGAGCCTGATGCAGGGCTCGATTCCAGGACCCTGGGATCATGACCCAAGTCAAAGGCAGATGCTTAATGACTGAGCCACTCAGGCACCTCATTCTAGATATATTCATAAAAGGAACAGTGATAAGGAGCAGGTACTTGGATAATTACAATGCAAGGTAATAAGTGATTAAAGATCTAAGAAAGATGCTGTGGGAGAAGGAACTTAGCTAATATACCAAGGGTCAGATAAAAGGTCACAGAGGAGATATTTTGGGAGGAAGTAAGATTAGAGGATTTCCAGCAAGCATGTGGTCCAACATCTTAAGGTTCTCAGGTCAATGGTTTTCATAATTCTCTTCCTCCCAACTCCTCTCTCCTGGGCTGAGTGACTCATCTGGTTTGTGGGTGTTATGAAACTAAAGGATAATCACTAGAGTGAATTAACACAGGTTTCATCTAAAACTCTGTAAACAGTATAGTACTGCTTCAAGGACTAGGTAGGAATATATGAATGAATTCATACAAATATTTTCCACTTTTGACAGATGAACTAAAAAATATAAATACTATGTAGCTGAAGAATGTTTCATTCTTTAGTAAGTTCTTTGACATTTATTATTTCATGTGATATTCTATAATCATTTCCCATAAGAAATTTAAATTTTATTCTATTCAGTTGATAGATGAGAAAACTAGGACCCAGTCAAGCTGAGAAACGTCATAGCCTAGATTTGAACTTGGATTTTCCAACCCTAAATTTTTTCTTTTAAGATTTTATTTATTTGGGGTGCCTGGGTGGCTCAGTGGGTTAAAGCCTCTGCCTTCAGCTCAGGTCATCTTCCCAGGGTCCTGGGATCAAGCCCCACATCGGGCTCTCTGCTCAGCAGGGAGCCTGCTTCCTCCTCCTCTCTCTCTCTGCCTGCCTCTGCCTACTTGTGATCTCTGTCTGTCAAATAAATAAATAAAATCTAAAAAAAAAAAAAGATTTTATTTATTCAAGACAGAGTGACAGTAAGAATGTGAACACACACAGAGGGAGAAGGAGAGAGAGAAGCAATGAGCAGGGAGCGAAGTGTGGGGCTTGATCACAGGACCCTGGGATCATGACCTGAGCCAAAGGCAGACACTTAACCAACTGAGCCACCACGCATCCCTCCAACTCTAAATTTTGTGTTGTTTCTATCATATATTCTTCTTCCCTCCCTGAAATTTATAAAACCTGAATTGATGGGAAAAAAAACTGCTTCAGTGACAACAGTATTGCAACATGTCTTCTTGTTTTATAATATTGAATTTAAAATACTTTATATTTTTAGAAAGCTTTAGATTTACAACAAATTGAGAGGAAGGTACAAATATTCCCTATATACCTCCTATCCCTACACATGCACAGTTTCCTCCATTACAACAGCACTCACCAGTATGGTATATTTTTACCAATAATGAACCTATATTGACACATCACAATCACTCTAAGTCCATAAACCATACACCAGGGTTCAAACTTGGTGTTAAACATTCTACGAGATTGAACCAATGTAATGACATATATCCACCACTATAATATTATATAGAATATTTTCACTGCCCTGAAAATCCTCTCTACTTTGCCTATTCATCTCTCCCCCCCCGCCCCCACCCCTGGGGACCACTAATCTTTTTATTGTCTCCATAGGTTTGCCTTCAACAAATGGTCATATAGCTGGAATTATATCCTATAGAGACTTTGCAAATTGGCTTCTTTTACTTAGTAATACGTATTTAAGTTTCCTCATTGTCTTTTCATGCTTTGAGAGTTCCTTTCTTTTTAGCACTGAATAATGTTCCATGGTCTGTATGCACCACAGTTTATTTATTCATTCATCTACTGAAGAATATCTTGGTTGCTTTCAAGTTTTGGCAACTATGAATAAAGCTGCTATAAACATTAGTGTGCAAGTTCTTGTGTGGACATAAATTTTCAACTCTTCTAGGTAAATACCAAAGAGCATGACTGCCGGGTCATATAGTAACAGTGTGTTTAGCACCAAACTATCTTGCAAAGGGCTGTATCAGCTTATATTCTGGCCAGCAGCCTATCAGAGTTCCTATTGCTGCATGCTCTCTTCGCCAGTGTTCCAGATTATTTATGTCATACCAATAGGCATGCAGTGGTATCTCACTGTTGTCTTTGTTTGAAAATTTAGACTGGATATTTAATTTTAATAAAAATCTAGTTAAAATTCGTTCATTTTTATTAAAATATATACGCTAATGTCTTTCAAACTTGAGTATTGGCCAGACTCCTTCATATGGGGAAGTGTCCCCAAGTTTCTACTGCTCACTTATATTTATTATAAGTGACTATATTCTAAGTCATTTATATTATATTATATTTATTATAATTATTAAACACATGCAAATGTAAAACAAATTATTAATCCCCTTTCCTTCTAGCTTTTATACAACTTTTATGATTATAAACCACAAAAAAGATACAAATTAAATTCAAAAATTTAAAAAAACCAATAAAATTCAAGTTAGGAATATGAATTAATTAATTTTTAAGAATATTAATTAAATGTGATAAGTGGTAATATCTTGCTAAATTTAGATCACTTGCACTGGCTTTTATAATAGACAGATGAATTTATATGTTCTGTATTGATATTTTCTATATAAATCATTGTTGTTATCAGTATCAATTTTTTTTACATTTAAACCATTTTAACTAATAGTCTCTGAAATCCATTATATCCCCAAATATAATACCAAATATAAAAATTAAAAGCTTAGGGCTAGACTCTTTCAGGCTGATACATACTCAGCTGGGATTCAGGCAGTATACCTGCCCCAAAGTGAATATCTAACTACTAAAGACAGATTCCCTGTATGCCCATGTCTGTACCACTGGGAAACCTATGACAACTAAACTGCCCATCACCGTTTCTTAACTTGGAAACTTCTATTCTTATAGAGACTCATAATTTTATCTGCTTTTCTGTTACATCAACTGTATAATTCACATTCTATGTCTTCACTGCTTTTCTTATTAGCCCAAGACAAAACAGTACCTGGTACATCTGTATGAAAGGACATTTGTAATATTAAGATCTCATCTGATCAAATGAAAAAAATTAAATCTTAGTCTATTAAGATGTCTTCCTATTGCAAAGTCTCACCGAAAAAAAAAAAAAAGGAAAAGAACTGTTTCTATAACTGATAAAAGTAGTTGATCTGAGGAAAATAAATTATGATCTCTGTTATTTTTACATTGGAAAACCCCAACCTAACTGAGAAGACCGTATACTAAGCAAATGCATTAAAAGTAAAACACTGATTTTTTTGTATGGGTCCTACAGAAACTGCTTGAATCAAAATACAGAAGGCAAATTGAGATTATAGTGCAATGCTCTGTTACTAGTTGATATAATAAGCAACATGAAAACAAAACAAAATTTTGCAAGCCTCTGAAATTTTGTTCACGCATTTCTCATTAAACCCTGTTTAGTAATAATGAATCAATTTTTCACCTTTTAGTAGAACACTGTTTGCTCCTAAATTTGCTATACTCTTCAATTTCATCTAAAAACTTAAAGACAGTATGGGTTTTGCTTGCTGGTGCCTACCATTTTAACGTAGATGTCTTCTATGGAGTTGGCAAAATTTGTCTCAACTGAAAATCTCACAGTGCATCAACTAGCAATTGTTTATGGAACTTTCAAACAATTTTTCAACCACCTTCTCTATATTGCACAGCTTAAGTAGGAAAAAACAAACTTTCTCTTCCTTCCAATTATTGTAAAATCCACTTATGGCAACAAAATTGAAAATAACCAATGAGTTCTATGCTTCTATTGTTTTTCAAAGTGTTTTGCAATCATCAATATTAAGATTTAAGTCAAGCAAACAAGTAGAAAATATTAGGATATATGAAGCTGCGTATAATTAGATGCCAAGTAAGAAGAAATGTTTATAAACAATAGAAGGATTGGACATTGGCTGAGAATAGATACAATGCCCTCTTGTGTAATAAATACGGAGTTGAATACGCCAGGACTGGTTAAGAGAAAACTATAACATGCAACATAATATATTTTGGGAATGGATAATGCAAAGGGGATGGGCAAATAAGGACGGATCTCAAAGAGTGACATAACTTTCTTAACATACAATTTTGAGAAGTATCACCGCGGCATCAGGCAATTATGATTTATATATAAAGTGGTTGAAGGGAACAGGCTAAGAAGGACTGTCAGCATCGTTCTAGGGGGAGTTGAATGAGACGGTAAAAAACTGTAGGAAGAAAACAGTATCAGGGAAATGGGTCTAGTTTTTGAAAAGGTAACTCCATCATTTTGAAATAAATATCAATTATCTGACTATTTGTAACATTGCAGGAGGTGTGTTGCAAATGGAAATACATAGTCTTTTTTTCTTTGTTTCTTGCAGCCTTAAAATCAAGGAAAGATATTCTTATAGACATGTAGCCACTGGATATATATAGAAGCAACACCAATTCAGGCATAATATCCCAATGAAATATTTATAATACACAAGTTAAGAGTTGTGTATTTATGGGATGGAAGAAGAACTTTTAGACCAAATAATGAATTAGGTCCCAGAGCAGTCCTCTGCTTCCTGTCTATTGCTGCTTTTCTACCTTCACCCCTGCCTTCCTTTGTCCCATCTGAAGACTGCACTCCATTAAGGCTCTGTATGTGGTCTTATTCTTAACATTTAAATTTGCAGAGACATATGATGATAGCAATATATTTCAAAATGTCTCATATTTATCTTCTTTCTTATTTTTCTTCAACTGTTATGTACAAGATAAAAACTGCAGTCAGGTGACCACACATCTGGGGTCAAGAAACCTGGGTTTTAATCCAAACCCTCTCCCAAGACCTGTTAGAAAAGATAACTTATTTTTTTAAAAAGATTTTATTTATTTATTTTAGAGGCAGGGCAAAGCGAGAAGGAGGAGAGGGAGAGAGAAATGGAGGGAGGGGCAGGGGTGGGGTAGGGAGAGAATATCATACAGACTCTCGGCTGAATGCAGAGCCCCATGATCCTGAGACCATGACTTGAGCTGAAACCAAGAGTAGGATGCTCAACCTACTGAGCCACCCAGGTGCCCCAGAAAAGCTACTTTAAATTCATGAGCCTCACCTGCCAGAATTTTGCCACAGTAAATGGAAGTTACTAGGGAATTTGTATCCCTTACTATAATTTTCTGTTTTACAGACTAGAAAATTGTGAGTCAGTGAGGTTAAACTTAGATACTGCGTAGGTACTGACATACAAAGGAGGGAGGATTCAAGCCTGTTTAAATGACTCCACTCAGATAGATGATTTCCCTAGTAACTGCCACTTACTGTACTTCTGCTATGTTCCAGGTACTGTGAAACAGGTGGGAGGATCATGTTTGGTCTCGGGAGTGTTATCTACTATACCTAAGGAAGGCTATCAGGAAACAAGGAGGAAATCTGGTGTGCAGATGAAGATACATGTTTAGTCCTTTACTATAATTCTAGATCAATAAGCAACAGTCACATAATTACCTGGATGTAATGGGTATTTCCACAGTAATAGCAGTTTAAGCACACGAACCAAAAAAACTTAATGTGTAACATAATGTTTAATCTCAATTATTACATGGAGGCTGCAGTCCTAGTGAGCATAGTTCTTATTTACAATACTTTCAGGAAGTTAATGGAAATAAAGTGAAGATGAGAGTAAAGCTTGAATTTCAGTAGTGGTATGAACCTCAAGCAGCGCATGGTTTGCTTAACTGCCCCTCAGATACTCTGTAGCTTGGAAGCAAGCAGCTTTGTAAAGGCAAAGTTGTGTTTACAACTGATCAGTTTTAACTCTCCTGGAATACATTTGTCATAATTATAGCCTGGAGACTATTTTTAGAAGATTTTGGCCAGGTCTTTGATAAATCATTTAATTTGTCCAAGGCATTGACTTCTGACAATGAAAGCCAATCACACTTGCTGACTTAAAGCAATTCTTATTGTCAATATAAAGAAATTGTATGGTTCAGCAGACTTTTATGCCAAATGTAGAATTCTATACATTAGGAGTTGAGTTCTAGTTTTGTCATTGACTCACTAGATGATTTTTGCAAGTCATTTAATCTCTCTGTATCTATTTTTCAATTCTCCAAGCAGGGAAATACAATCTTTAAAGTCCATAAGCTTCTCAAAAGAATAATTTCTCTCTGCTCTATTAATAGACTCTGAAATATTGTTTCTCTCCTCTGAGATGATGGCAATTATTATTGTACCCTGTTTATGTACATGTGATGTATGTAATGCTTATTAAAAAAGAACTAGAATATAAGAAGTTACTTAAAATCTTCAAATATGAAAACAGCAGTGAAAAGCAGGATAATTCTGACCTCATGAGCAATGATTAAAAAAACCAAAAATTCAAAACAGCACAACTTTTGAAGATTTTTCTCAATCTATAATCTGACCTTCAGATTATAAAGCCTAATGAAAATCACAGAATGTTATTTCAAAATAACAGGATGCATTTCTAGGTTTTTTTCTTTTTTTAAATTTACGTTTTTATTTTAGAGAGAGAGAGCATGAGTGGGAGGAGCAGAGGGAGAGAGAATCTCAAGTAGACTCCACTCAGAGCTCAGAGCCTGACATAGGGCTCAATCTCACAACACTGAGATCACGACCTGAGCCAACACCAAGAGTCCGACACTTAACTGACAGCACCACCCAGGTGCCCTTCCAGTTACTTTTAATAGAGCTTTGATTAATTTGGTCTACTACAGTGCCTAAAAAAATCAAAGCAATGACATGGCATTTAATCATAATGGAAAAATTATTAGATTATTTTAAGATATTTTAAAAATTTAAATAGCATTTTAATTTTGGCAATGAAAATATTATTAGGGACATGACCTTCTTAGGTTTAGCTACAAGACTAATACTAATTCAAGTATCCAGTGCCTTAATCAGTTTCTGAATGTTTCTAGGTTTTTCAAGAAAAAACAACACTAGATGGTAGTGAATGGACAAACTTTTTGATTCTTTCAACATTCTGTAAGTTATTGTTCCTTGGCTAATTCACTATCACCACAAACCCTAAATCCCTTAATTAAACCTTTTCTCCAGGTAAGGTATCCCTTCTCACAATCCCAGTTTCTGCCTTTGATAGTTTCTGGAACTTGGATTGTTATTTCAACTCTTTACTTTCCCTGTCTTGCATTATCTTCATCAGGTATAACATTTATCAAATAATTTCTTTGTTCCAAAGGCTGTTTTGGATACTGGAAATACAGAGAAGAAGAAGACACCGCTTTTGCTTATAATGGATTTCTAATATATTTAACTATGTAGAAAGTCACCAATCTGTGCCCATTTTTCCTTTCAAATGTCTGCCCCCTGCTACCATTTCAACTGGTCTAAATCTTCATTACCTCAAGCATCAATTAATCTAACATTCCTTACTTCATGGTCAAAGTCATTCCTTAACCTCTTCGTTCCTCGTCCCTTTCCCTCATTATTTCTGAAAGTAATGGTGCACATTATTGTTATGCTAATTTCCCTCCAGGTATGTTTATCATTTCTTTGCTCAAAAGCCAATAATTATTAATGTACCATATCTGCGCTCAATAATCAAGGCAGATATTCAAATAAAACTGTATCCAATATCTAAAAATTGTATCCAAATATCTGAAAGGAAATTTCAATTCCTGACTTGCCAGCTTCTTGCTGTCCCATTATCCAGCATTCCAAAGCTAAGTTCTCCATGGCTTTGTTCATGATTTTATTTCCCAGATATGAAAGAGCTTCCATGCTTTTCCATATCTGTATAAATTCTTAATAACTTCTTAATAGGCTCAAATTCCATTATCTTGCAAATTTCAGTTTCATAGGATATCTATGTTCTGAATATCTATATATTTCTAGTTTGTGACACATAATGTGGTAATTTCATGCAGTCTGATAGTAATCTTTCACCTACATTATCCTGATGGCAGAGCCAATGCTTTCTCTCTTTCCTGGCTTTTTACCTTACACCCACATTGGCTGGACACAATAGGCACAAAATGCTTTCTCACAATCATGTCTTGCAGAGTGAGGATATATACTCCCTGGTCTTATTCATCCTGGTTTTAATTATGGTCAAATTAGATACTACTGAAGTTTAATGAGATATGAATTTTCTTGTGATAAAATTCACATATTGTTCTTTTATTCTCCACTTCATTTATTTGTTCTGTTATTTCGATTGCTTGATTGGCTCATGTTTATACATTGGTGTCTGTTACAACCTCCCATAATTAAAGCTTGTGTTATCAGAACCGTACTTTCCTCTACTAACATGTGGGTTTGGTTTGCATTAAACATGAATTTCTGTTAAAAGTAATTAAGAGACAGATTTTATCTCAATAGTTTTTTGTTTGTTTGTTTGTTTTTTAATAGGAAAAGTCTTCTAAACTAAACATACATCCTTAAGGCCATATGCTTTGGTCATTGGATACCAATGTAGGAAGACAACCCAAAGATGGGTGTGTTGAAGATCTGAAACAGGGAGAACATTTGTAGTGAGTGTGTATGTGTGAATGTGCATGTGTGTGAGTGTATATATGTGCATGTGTATGAGTAATAACAATATTATCATATTGTGATGTCAACATATGAATTTAGTCTTAAAAGATAAAAGGTATTTGGCAGAACAGAAATTAGAGCAGGTCCAAAGACCTGAAGAACCTCTTATCTCACTCACCCTGATTCTACCTTTAATCCTGTCATTTCTAGCTCCACACTTTCACGTCCCAACTAGCATTCTTTAAATTGTTCCTACCTTGCTAGTGTCTTGAATATCCACAGCCATGATCCCTGATCCACCAGCAACACAAGCTGGAAACTTTCCTGTGCAATAAACAGGCAGCATGCCAGTGGGAGCCCACAGACTGCTCTCTTGCTCTTTAACAAGTGACACATGTCATCTTTATGACACCATCATCACCTGTATTTCCCTATGCCATACTTCATACAGCAACTCAGGCAATGTCATGTCTTAATCCTTTTACAAAAGACTTCTGTGGTTTTGTCCTACTAACTGAACAAGGAGTGAAAACAAAAGATTGCTCAAATTTTCAAATTTCCTTTGTTTATTATAATCTAGGAAAAACGTTCATAGGCAATTGGATATAATCCCTACATATAGTTCTCACTCTCTGCATAAATGCAACCAACAAAATTTTACGCAGTGCTGCTGGTAATTTTGGCTTTGATTTGTGCCTAGTAGTTAGATGTAGGAAGTAGACAGTTGCTATAATACCCCTCAAAGTGCATAGTTACATGTGCCTCATATCAGGCTCTAGGAATATAGCTAGGGATAAGTTGACAATTCTGTTTTCTAATATAAAGTGATGAGAAGTTATGAAAGTACACAAATACAGTTTATTGCAACATTTAAGATAAAAACATGTCTGTAAGAATTGGATTGATTAAATTCTTCACGCATTTCCATAGTTCTGAATGTGCACTGTTAGGTCCAACTTTAGAGGACCATTTTCCATTTACTTTGGTAACATAACTCAAGGAATAATGAACATAGGCTAAGAACGCTGACCACAATACCACAATGGCAGTGTAGATGATAAATACTGAACTTCAAATCCCACATTTGAGGACCAATGGCCAAAAATAGAAACCAGTGAATCACTGCTTTAAAAGTATTTTGTTAGATATAGAAGAAATGTGAGCTTCTGCTTTTCAGAATAGATTAGAATTAATTCTGGTAATTTGTAAAAGCTTCTTAACAATAGTTAAAATATAATTGTATGATCATTATCTGATACTTAAGCATGCCCTCAAATCTCAATATTACTATCATGCATGAAACATTAAAGGATACAATAAACTATATCTCTTAGAGAAACTATTAGGTCCCGTAATAAAAATTATTTTAGTTAAAAATCTACCTTCAAAATTAGAGTAGGAAGGAATTATTTAATTACATAAGCAGAAAGTAGTTAATTAATCCATGGGGATGATATAATTGTATACCTAGTTGTATACAATACTTTGCACTTTACCAAGTATGCATTGTATCACTTGCTTTTTGATTCAGTTTTCTCATTTGTAATGTAGGGCAATGGTTGTTTCTACCTCATTGTTATTTGGAGGAAAATGTGTTGATAAATCTATCCAAAGTTTGCTTAGAACAGTGCAAAGCACATAAAAAGCACCATAAAGCTGTTAGCTATTATCTACAAAAATAAGCATAATAGTGAGAATTGAGTAAATTCATTTAAGGCACATAGTAATTGCTCAGTGTGAATGCTAATTACCTGAGAAGTAGATAGTTCACATTACTACTCCCATTTTACAGATAAAGAAACAATGATTAGAAATTCAAGCAAATCCCTCAAAGGTCAAACACTGTTCTATATACGCAAGTTAACACATTCACATTTTGCCTTTTAAAATTTCTATAGAATATTTCATTTTTAACATGTCCTATCCTGACCTCCTCCATTTATACTTTCTATTTATTTCTGTGAATGCTCTGTGTGACAACTTCGGAAAGAGCTGTTGCTCTAATTGTGACTCTGCTCTCACATTCAAGTTATTGTTTCATTTTTGGTTTCTATGGAAATGAAATTTCTTACTTCACTGCTGTATTTGGAAATGTTATTCTAGCAACATGGTTCTTCTTCATAAAAATGGAGGAGCTGACCTGGGCTTTAGGATCAGGAAGTTGTTGTTTGACATAGTTTGGGTATAAGAAAGGATCCACTACTTCCCAGAAAATAGATATGTTAATTCTCAACATATATTGGTCCAAAAAGTATATTTCTTTCATACTGCATTTCTCTATTAGAAATATACATAAAAAGTATATGCTCTTGTTTTCTGTTTCACCTTTCTTTCAAACAGACGTATTTTTTTTTTTTGAAGTCTCCCACATATTCCATGGTTCATTCATTACTCTGGGTTTCCAGAGAATACTGGGAAATGCATGATGTTCTATAGAGTACAAGAGTTCCTAAAATAATAGTCTGCTGGTTTGGTCTCAACAGGGAGATCTCATAATACCATCTTTGAGTTGTTAAAAAGGAAACCACCTCCAAGTAAACAAAATGTATTTTAGGCAAACATCTGCAAAAAGAGCAGATAAGTTAGGGAGAACACACAGGAAGACCTCATCTAGTCCTGCTGTGAAAATCCAGGTGGGAAAAAATGCCAATAAAACACATACTGATTGCAGTATCAGTCCTCAGAAGGCTAATGCTGGCGTTCACTTTGTCTGTTTCAAAGAGCCTACACAGCATCTGGCTCCTGAGTCTCTGTCACTCCAGAACTGAAATCTCCAGGGATTTTAGTTTCTGCATTTATTTTTAGGGAATCAGAAGTACATTATGTCTGACACATTCGTTTTCTCTAGGCAAGCTGATGGAAAGTGAAGTAGTGAAGTAGGAAATTCAATTCGCAATTAAGGAATTTGGTCATAGGGCACTAATAGAATGCCACACGTTCCAAACAGTATTTACGCAGAGCCCTGGGCACGGAGCGTATGTCTCTCTGATTTAGCAGTCTGGGTTTTGGGCATGGGAGACGGACAGACTTTTGAAGACTAATAACCAGTTACCGGCAACTCATTTCTGGTATCTCTCATTTTGTTAGTAGTCACTTAAGAGAGTGATAGGAGGGGCGCCATTTTCCCTTTAAAGAAATAAAAGCTACACTAAACCTTTGTTGACATTCTACAATCCAAACTGCTATTCTTTTGTGCTTACTTAATACATAAGACAAAGGCTCATTGTGTAAGGTTTAAATCAAGATATGCAAAATTGGACGCAGTTGTTATTTGGAAGAATAGGAGCAGAATCAGCCTGAGGCAAATATGGAGGAAGATGAAGCATGAATTTCATGGATTTTTTTATTTAAAGCTGACTACTAAAGCATTTTTTTAAAGATTTTATTTATTTATTTACCTGTCAGAGAGACAGAGAGAGAGCACAAGCAGGCAGAGTGGTAGGCAGAGGCAGAGAGAGAAGCAGGCTCCCTGCCGAGCAAGGAGCCCGATGAGGGACTGGATCCCAGGACCCTGGGATCATGACCTGAGCTGACGGCAGTGACTTAACCGACTGAGCCACCAAGGCATCCCAATAAAGCATTTTAAAATAAGTGCACTAGTCAAGGGCACTGAAGAAACTCCAATTAAAAATAGGTTTTACATGTATTGGCTTTTATTTACTTAACCAAGTTCATAGCCTTTATTTTCTCCTGTGAAATAATCAGGCAGATAAAAAACAAAAACAAAACATGTTAGCCTCGTAGGTGCTATTTCTCATAGTGAAATAACAAGTTATCATTGTTTTGCTACAGACAAAGATGGCCATACAGGTCAAGAATTGATCATTCAAGAAATACTACTGGGTTTTTGGGTTTTTTTGTTTTTTGTTTTTTGGTTTTTTTTTGGGGGGGGGATACCATGCATTTTGGAGATTCCATGTAACTTTTTTCAGTTCCATTGCAGCTGCTACATTTCTTTCTGTTGTGGGTTAAAAATGTTGCTTACAAAAACTTAATGCCTAATTGTATCATGCAACCATCAAAAGAAATGAAATCTTGCCATTTGCGATGACGTGGATGGAACTAGAGGGTATCATGCTTAGCGAAATAAGTCAATCAGAGAAAGACAACTATCATATGATCTCCCTGATATGAGGGAGAGGAGATGCAACATGGGGGGTTAAGGGGGTAGGAGAAGAGTAAATGAAACAAGATGGGATTGGGAGGGAGACAAACCATAAGTGACTCTTAATCTCACAAAACAAACTGAGGGTTGATGGGGGGAGGGGTGTTGGGGGGGTGGGGTTATGGACATTGGGGAGGGTATGTGCTATGGTGAGTGCTGTGAAGTGTGTAAACCTGGCGATTCACAGACCTGTACCCCTGGGGATAAAAATATATTATATGTTTATAAAAAATAAAATTAAAAAAAAAAAAAGGAGAGCAGTCCAACATTTGGCATGTTTAACCATGGAGCTCCATCTAGCTAAACTGGGTATTTGCAATGTAAGTTGATTAGTGATTTATATTCTAAATTTTACCATGAACAATGCCAATTCTTCACTTCATCCAATTCGTGTTAAATATTCTGAGACTCCGAGAGCACAGAGGGAGAAGCAAGTGCCTGATTTCTATTATTAAAATTAAGTCCTGGATGGGATGCCTGGGTGGCTCAGTTGGTTAAGCCTCTGCTTTCGGCTCAGGTCATGATTTCAGGGTTCTGGAGTTGAGCCCTGCATGGGGTTCCCTGCTTAGCAGGGAGCCTGCTTCTCCCTTTCCCTCTGTCTGCCATTCCCTCTGCTTGTGCTTGTTCTCTCTCTGTCAAATAAATAAATAAAATCTTAAAATTATAATTAAAAACAGTAAATTAAATTAAGTCCTTGTTCAAGTATAGAGCAGCTATGGGTATATAGCTATGGGGTATACACCCACTGGAAGGTGAACAATTTTTAACTACTAATCTTTAAGTAAAGTTATTTTCTCAAATTATTCTAAAAGGAAGCCTAAACTGAATTCTGGACTACAGAAGAATGTAGCATAGGGTAGGTAAATTTGATAGAAAGAAAAATACAAACAAAAATAAGATGAGAACATCTCTCATCCTATGCTTGTGGAGAGACAGGTCTGGGTGTGCCTTCCCTATTGATTTGTACAGAAAAACTATTAGAAGAGGAACAGACCTTAGAGGTAGAACAGAACAATCACTCTCTCTCTTTTTTAGATATTTTCCCAACACTTCAATTATCTGAAGTTCAGAAAAGCTATAGTGTTGCAGTAGATTGTGACAGAACATAGATAAAACCTTGCCTAGCCGTGAATTTCAAGGAAGTCACCTCTGGATAGTTAGAGTCAACCAAAAAGGGATAAAAAAGTAAGATCTCTTGGGGGAACTTGGTAAAGAAGAACCTCAACTCCCCTCCCACTACTTAAGTAATGGACATAATGTGTGGTTTCTCATTTAAAGGTAAAGAAAAAAGGATATATGTGGAAAAGAGAGTGTTCAGCTGGCAGGATATGTAAGGATAACTAAATGCACATAAAATACCCAGAACCAACCAAGCAACAAACCAATTCATATGTCACTGGAGCAAGAAATATCATTTGAAATTCAATTTGAAAGGCAGAATTATACTTTTTCATTTACTAAAAACATTTTATCTAGCTGACAGTGTTTTTGTCAAGATTCATGTTTCTCATGTGGTTAAAGTTTGTAAAGCACCTTGTGCTTTTTGGTAGGAAAGATTTATAAATGAAAACTAAATCAATGTCTGAATAAATGATTCTTAAAAGTACAAACTTCAAAAAAGTACAAACTTCAAAATTAAGATTTAGTTTGGTTAAAAAGAAAGTATTCTTGCTTTTTGGATTTAACTTATGTAAATATATGCTATTTTCCTCAAATTCATGGTTAGCACAGAACACAGAAGCTGTTTTTTGTTTGTTTCTGAGCAAGGCAGCTCCTGTGGTGGGTCTTAGGGAAAACGCAGGGGAGTGGGAGAGGTACTTGTTTTAAAAATATGGATTTCCAGGCCCTCCCCTTGTCATGCTGAATCTGGATCTCTGGAAGACCCCAAACCTGTTAGGTTATAAAGTTCTCCAGGTGTTTATGCAGAGCAGACTTGTTTGGTTTTCATAAGTATAGCCCATACCTAATACTGACCACCCAAATCATCCATATTCTGTATATCCTGAGGAGACTTTAGCACTTATTGAAGAGAGGATTTTCATCTTTATCTCTGATTGCAAGATAAATTTGAGTCTAGAGTTAAGGTATCAATTTCAACCTGAAATTATTTGGTGACACAAAATAGTGATTTGAGATTTTAAAAATCTTTTTGTCCAACTGTTCTATTATCAGCTTCTTGATATAATAATTCCTATTTTATTCATCTTTGTAAGCACATGCTTTGGGTAAATCCAAACAAATCTACTATCATATAGTCATTCATAGAATAAATGTACAATGGTAAATAAAAAGGTAAGAACTTGTTAGAGCTTAGATTCTTGCAGGAGAGACAATAAACTCAGAAACAAACAAGTACCGAGGATAATGTGAAGAAATGATGAGTACTGTGAAGAAAACAGGTAATGTGATGAAAGGTGACAAGAGTTGGGACAGGTAAGAATTTATTTAAATCAGTAGTTAAGGAAGGCCTTCCTGAGGAGGTGAGCATTGCGGGAAAAGACAACCAGCGAGTATCAGGGGGTGAAGGAGTCCAGGGAGGGGAACAGTAAATGCAAAGGCAAAGCTCAATGAGTTTTGAGAAACAGAAAGAAGGCAGGTGAGTGGAGTATCTGTGTTAGTGACTCGATGGCAGGACATAAAATATCTAGAGGTACACAATGGGATTGGAGGTGGTGGTATGACCGGAATGACTTGAAAAGCTGGCCAGGAGCTAAGGCTATTTCTCTTGGTGGTGAAGAGCAGGACTGCCCTTGGTTTCAGTAAGACCTGGATTCCAGTCTGGCCTTCGGCGATTACCAAAGAACTGACTTTGTATATAGAACTTAATCTGACTCCAATTGCCTTTACTGTTAAAAAGGAGATAATACCAGACTAATAATGCTGTGAATAATGATAGTCCATTGCATTGTTATGAGAATTAAATGAAAAAATAAATATCAAGGGCTTAGCCCCATGCATGGCTCTTTGTAAGTGCTCTGCAAATGTTAGTTGTCATGATGGGCAAGAGTTTCTTTCTAGATAAAAATTCATTATGGCATGTTTATATGCATATTATCATAGTGTATCATATCATATATAAATTTATATCATCCCTCAAAAACAATTTAATGATGATGATATAAGAGAATATGGATAGAAAAACAAGTGATCAGTAATTTGTACTATGAACTGCTCGCTGGTAAATGGTGATCTTTGAGGAATCCATAGTTACTGGTTGTACAATCTCTTCCAAAGAAGAACTAAATAAAAGTAGATTCTTTTATACTAATGTATTCTCTGATCTAGATATATTTTCCTGACAATTTAAGCTGGGAAGATGGTTCAGCTTGTAACACTGAGAAGTGCATATCTACTCTAGTTCTGGGACATTAGAACCTTTCCCAAACAAATTATACCCAATTTTGTCCTGATTCACAATAAACAACCCCACCTAAATTCAAATCCACTACATTCGATGCTCATTTAAGGAAGAATATCAGGAATCAAATTTACATTAACTATTAAGTAAAATATGACAGCTATATATCACATGGGCTATTAGAAAAATAAAAATAGAGCCTTTTTAATAAAGATTCTCATTGGGTGATAGATATATTTCTTTTTCAATTATTCATGTATTTGATACCAGGATGAAATAAACTAATAGGTATAAAGTACCTTGTACAGTGCTTGCCACATAATAAGCATCAAATAAATTGTAGCTATTATTAGTATATTGATGACAAAGCGAAATGCTTTTCCTAATTAGAATAATTCTTAAATGTACAGACTTACAGCCTTTGTCCACCCCATTAGTCTTCCTTTATTGGAGTCCCCAGGAGGTCTCAAATATGTATTTTTTTACAAGCAAAATCCCTGTGATTCTGAGATGTTTTGCTAAGCCTAGCCTTGCCAAAATATGCCTATCCTGTATGCAGGAATAAACACATTTTGTTGTACTTCTTGAATTTTTTATGAGAATGTAAAATTTTAATAAATATAATAATAATAATAATAAACATAGATATAATCTTTTCATATAAGATATAACTCTCCCTTATGGACTTATCAATATTTATATGCCAAAAAAGGAAAATAATGTATATATGCATTTCCAATCAAAGGGGTTGCAATTCTTTTTTCAATGGTATTTTTAAGGGGTATTTTTTTTCCTCTGTATACCTGATAATGGTTCACTTGAAGAATGCTTGACTCCAAAAGTTACTGTAGGAAAATTGAACATTGCTTCACATGTACCATTACATGTCACCAGCAATAGCAACAACCCATATTCTTTCATTTGAGAATGCTTTGAATAATTTTGGCATGATGAAAAGTTCTAGTTCTCCTAAATGTAATCAGCTTCACAAGCTATTTATTGTTTCACACTTTCAAGGAATTTCTTTAGTCATCTTCTCAGCACTTAAGCACTGAGACATAGCGCCTGCCTTCATGGTGCTCAGAATTGATCTAGTGGGATGCAGACAATAATAAAATAGTTTTATGAATGGATAACAAAAACTGTGATAAATGCTTTGAAGAAAAACTTCCTGGAGTTTTAAAATCACATAGCAGGGTGAGCAGGGACAGCAGTGAGCTCAGAAATGAGATGTAAAACTAAGAGCTAACTAGACAAAGAGGAGGGATAATGTACGCAGCTGGAGGTAGGGGCCTAGATACTTTGCTAGAGACAGAGGCAGGGTTTTGAGCTCTTCTGAGGAAGTGAGCGAAAGTAGTGTGGCTGAAAGAGAAGGAGATTGAGGGAAGCAGAGGTAAACCCAGGATAAGGGTTAGAATGAGCTTGCCCTAAGCACGTTGGCTTTAAGCAAAAGAGTTACAGGATCAGATTGGCATTTGGCTTCAGGGGAGGACAGGCTGAAGAAGAGAAATAGAGACAGATTCAGATGAGTTTATGCAAAGCATCAGATCAATGGATAATGCCTCATTACTTCCAAGGCTGCCTCTCATTGGTGATCTAGTATATAAAATTAAAGTCCTGGCATTTTCCATGCCAACATGGAATAATTAAGAAACAAAAGCTCAATTAAAGGAAGAAATATAAAAGAATTATTTATATGCCATCTTTTTGTTAATGACTTTTATAATCACTTTAACTATATTTTCTATTTTGAATTCTAATTTCTAACTGTGTATTATTTTCTTGAATCTTTCATATTTTATTTTTCTTACTTAGCAAAGCAATATACTTACAGGGATCCATTTACAACTGTTAAGGGGTTGTAGATAACGCTTCTTTGGATATCTTTTACAAGTTAAAGTTAGTTTCAGTTTAATCTGATAAAATTTCTATTTGTACCTTTTTAAAGGCAATTTCAAAAGTCTTCAATGAAACAGTCATGGAATCTCCGTGATCCAAAGAATTCTTGATTTCAGCATTTGATAAAAGAGCAAAGCAAACTTAAAATATCAACTTTGTGGGATGACATTTACATGTAAAGCTTCCTTTTCTTTACTGATGAAAAATATTACTTTATTACAGATTTGATTACATTTGACCATGTTTTGGCTGAGTGTGAGGAATGTCTCTTTGGTAGTTGCTGGTAAATATACAAACAGATTAGAAGGACATCACCTCCCAGAAATACTACAAATGCCAGACTAAGTCACACTGTCACCATTCATGACTATTTTTCAAGAAAAAAGTATTTAATTTAATTTCATTTTCTTTTGCTTTCAGAGAAAGAGAGATTTAAATGCCAGGCCATCATCTACATGGAAGAGTTTTAAGTTGGCAGTAACATTACCTCAAGCAGAAAGGATAATTGGACATAGGCTATAAACTGTTTTCTGGCTATCTCAGACTGTGCTGAATAATTAACCTCTTCACTCCTGCTCAATATTACTTCTCTGTCTTCTGGTTTCTTCTGCCATTTCTGCTTTTTTTCTTTTATGCTATCTCTCTGCCTGGAATGCTCTCCTGTATTTCTTTAAATGCCTTCTCAGAGCTAACCTCTGGCCAAAAAACTATCCAGCTAGTCCAAATCTATTTTGTTTCATGGCTTGTGCAATTCCCTTCAGGCTATATTCTTCTTGTCCTTATGTTTGGTCCACCTGTGGGAAGAATGGGAACTGTGTTGACATTCCATAATGTGTTCAGGTCACCATCTGTCTTTGTTATTTTTAGTTTATTAAAATTTTCACAAAGCATATCAAAATAATAGTGATAAAGCCAGCTGGTTGGCAGGCATGGGTCTATGGAGCAGTCTTACTGTTAATGGATGGAGTGGTTGCTGACTTTGTTCTCTGTTTATTTGCAGGTCTAGCTTTTAATTGAGATGATTGATGTTCCCAGGTTATGAATAATCAAATCCATGCATTCCTTCACTTATCCATTCTTTGTTCATTCATTCATGTATTCATTCAACAAGTATTTATTCAATATCTTTCATATACTTAGCCCTGTGCTAGACCCTGGAGATCAAGTAATAAGTATATAAGACAAAATCCCTGACTTCTTAAGAGTTTACTCTAATAGGGTGAGAGGCAGGAGCAAATACTAATTAGACAATCTCACTCATAGATGTACATTATAAATTGAGGGAAGGAGTAGGAAAGAACGGAATGCTGTGGTTCCATAGCCCAGGTAACAAAAAAATATATATATATAACTAGAGAGGTAAGGAGGGAATAGTCCACGATGGATGTTTTCCTCGGGAAATGATAAAGGTAAGATCTAACAAAAAGGGTGGCCATGGAAGGGGAGAAGAGAAGTGTAACTACGTTCTGGATAGAAGAAACAGCATGTGCAAAGGTTATGTGGCAATGTGTACACCTCTCTCAAGGAACTAGAAGAAGGGCAAGGCCAATATAACTGATATCCACAGTAAAAGGGATAATGGTGTGTGATAATCTCTAAGCTGAGATAGATGCAAGGCCAAGTCACAAGGCTTTGTGAGCCTTGTTGCAAATTGGGTCTTCATCCTACTGAAAGCATTTAAAAATCACCAAGGGAAGTCCTGGTGAAGAAGCATCAAATACACTCTTTGAACAGAACCCTTTGGCTTCAATATGCAAACTGGAGGCTCCTTGAATGCTAACACTTGATATAACCTATTTAGAAAGAGAAATGGAATACTGCTTCTGCTCCTGCCTGAAATTTTTCAAAACCAGATAATAATGTAAGTAAGCCAATCACCCATGAAAGTTTGGTATTAAATTTCCTATTTTGAAAACAATAACTACTAAATCTCCCAGATTAAACACACACACACACACACACACACACACACACACACCCTCTTCCATTTTTAAAAATCAGAATGTGTAGGAACTCAGAATCTTAATTTTAATCACAGTCACAAAAAAATATTTACAAGCTAAACAGCATCTTACAGATCTTAAAAAGCATTAAGATAAGTGGTTTCTTTAGGTTTGTTTTTTGTTTTTTAATTCTCATTGCATTTTAGCTTAACTGATGGACATACTTACTGGTGAGAACTAAAATCGATTAATGCCTTTAAGTGCCAAAAGACAAAACCACAGCTTTTTATGTGCCCTGTATTAATAGAGATCCTCTGACTTTTGAAGGCTACCAACTGTGATCAAAGCCCCAGACACTCTTTAAGCATCCAGTTCACACTACTCAGCTTTTAAAAACCCTCTGGTGAATCTGCTAAACCATGCAGTTCTGGGATCCAAAAGAGTGAGTCTGATTTTATCTATATTTCTGTCTTCAAAATAATAATAATAATAATAATAATAATAACATATCTACAGGCGCAAAGATATTTAGGAGTACAAACAAATACATTTTAATAACAATAGGGGGAAAATCAGATACTTGGCCTACCTTCTAAGACCCAAGTTCAGGAGGTTGAATTTTCACTCTTCTATCTGACAACATAATTAACACCTACAACTGCCACAGACACATACTCCCTGTAGTGTTTTAATCTTTATTATTATATTCACAGCTTTTAAAAAAAATAACACAATACCAAATTATAAACTCATGTCCTGTTCAACTGTCAGACAGGATCCTGGTTTCCTTTTACAAGACAGTGCTGAATATTTACAGAAATATACATATTCAAAGGATAATAATCTCCAAGAGGAAAGCTATTAAGGATTCTCTAAAAATGAGGAGCAACATTAGCAAAGGAGGCAATTACAGTCACATCAAAGACAGATAACAACTCATTGTTTTAGCAAGAATGGAAGGCTTGTCCCATGTTTTTGCTTGATTGTTAATACGGATTTAAAACAAGCACCCAGAGAAAAATCTTTGCTGCTTTGAATCTCAAAGATTTTTTTGAAGTCTCATCAAGCATAAAACACCTAGATAACTTTTCTGATATCTTTCTGTGGGGTAGGCAGAATTCTAAGATGGCAGCCAACATTCCCACTCAGTGAGTACAATACTTGTAGAATCCCCTCCTCTTGAATGTGGGTGAGACTGTGAATATGGTGGAACAGTCACTCCCTACATTAGGTCATATCATTTGGCAAAGAGGAAACTCACTCCCATGATTTTTGTTACATTATATCATATAGCTCCCTTGGCCAACTGGTAAGATTCTCTTCTGGCATCAGGGAAGAAAATTGCCACATTGTAGAGAGGGGCACTTGCCAAAGAACAAAGGGGTATCTCTTAGAGTTGACAACACTTCTAGGTCCCAGAACCATAGGGAATGAAACTCTATCAACATTTGGTGAATCTGGAGGAACCCAAGTCCCAGATGAGATGGAAATCCCAGTTACCCTTGCTTTAGGCTAAAAGCTAACCAGTGCCTAGAGTCTTGACCCATGGAAATTGTGACATCATAAATTTGTGTTGTTTCAAGCCTGTACATTTATGGCAATTTGTTGTGCTGCAATAGAAACTAATACATTCAGGATAAGGTTTATGTTATCTAAGATTCTGTTTTTATTGAAAAACAAACAAGATGGGGAGAAAAGATCCTTATCCTTAGCAAAGGATATGGTTGAATAATTAAATTTAAATTTCTCAAAAGTTGTATTTTACTCCATGAAATCAGTAAGACTAATTTTTTCTTATCCCTAATAAAAATAAGTAAAAGTTTTCCAGTAATATAAACAACAGAGGATAAAGACTATAAATACAGCATGTGTGGTAACAGAAGACCCCTGAAATCACAGTACCAGCTTAGCCACCAACAGCCATGTGATCTTAGGATGCCATATAATCTTTGCAAGTCCTAGTTTCCTCATCAGTAAAGTGAAAGTATAAAACAACGTAGGAGTTTGCGTTTTAACAAGCTCTCTCAGGAATTCGCAGGCTTGCTAAAGCTTGACAAGCTGTATTATATATATACGAGGTTTACTCCTTTTTACTCTTATTTAACATCTTCCCATAGATGTTGATTCAGGTTTTGTGGGATTTGAAATTTATATAGTTATGGGGTCCTCTTCAGAAAGAAAGTTAGGAAGGAAGGATGGAAAGAAGGAAGGAAGGAAGGAAGGGAGAAAAGGAGGAAGTGGGGAGGAAGGGAGGGAAGGAGGAGAAAGAGAGAGAAAGATAAAGAGGGAAAGAGGGGAAGAGAGAAAGAAAAAGGAAAGAATAAAAATTAGAAATTAGTCAGCATCTTAGGAAGGATCATGGAAGTGAGAGGCTGAAGCTAAATTCTTCACAGGTTTCAGAGAAAATCTGTGTTTTCTCTGTTTTGATTCCTTAGTCACACTCATCTAATTCCAAAACTCTTGAAACTGCTCTCCTTTAATCTCCCTCTTCAATCTCCCCCCTCTACTGATTCTTCCTTATTGGTTCAAAACAGTCACCTCTTTCCCCCTTAAAACAAGAGTTTTAAAAACAAACAAAAACTCCAAAATAAAAAGTGCAAATAAAAAAGCAAATCTCTCCTTCAAATCTGTTTCCCTCAGTTTTCAATCTTATTTCTAATTCATAACTGACATGTCTTTCTAGTTTGTAACTAAATTAAACTAAACTTCCGTGTGTTGTCCACACGATTTCCTTTTTTCACCTCTAGTTTACTTTCTGATCCACTATAAAATGACTAAAACTGCTCTCACACACACAAAAAAGGCTCCTTCCTTCTAAATCTGTTCTCATCTTAATGAATCTTTCAGTAGCATTTGACACTCCCCTTGCCCCTACACACATTTTTTCAGAAACATTTTAAAGCATAGTGAAAGGTTTAAAGTATACAATGATTGCATTTATGCCCACCACCTAGAATCTTCTAACAATCCTTAATATTTTGCCATCTGTTCTATGTGTGTTTGTGTGTGTGTGAATTTTCCCTAACGACTGTGCAGGGAAGTTGTGGATATCAGGACATGCACACACCTTCAAATACATCAGCTTGCAACTTCTAAAAATGCTGACATTTTCCTAAGACACCAAGGGCCATCATCACAACTAAGAAAGCTGACAATAATTTGGTAATATTATCTGCCACCCATTACATATTCATATTCCCTTATTGTCTCTAAAAGGCTTTTTAGCTGTTTGATTCATGGTATAAGCTCATACTCAAGTATCATGCTCTGAATTTAACTGTTAAGTTCTTTTAAGTCTTTTAAATCTTGAATAGTCCCTCCATTTTTTTTCTCCATATAATGACACCAGCCTTTTGAGGAGTGTAGGTCAGTTGTCTCTGGAATGGCTCACATTCTAGATTTAGCTGATAGTTCCAATATGGTTTTTTTTTTTAAAGATTTTATTTATTTATTTGACAGAGAGAGATCACAGTAGACAGAGGCAGGCAGAGAGAGAGAGAGGGAAGCAGGCTCCCTGCTGAGCAGAGAGCCCGATGCGGGACTCGATCCCAGGACCCTGGGATCATGACCTGAGCCGAAGGCAGTGGCTTAACCCACTGAGCCACCCAGGCGCCCAGTTCCAATATGTTTTTATACATTATTCTTTAGTTCCCCTATATTTGCTGTAACCTAGGCTTAATGAGATACAATTTTGAATTCTTTTGGTGAAGATTTCTTCATTGATGATACTGATTACTTCATATTGCATCGCAGAAGAAGGTCTCTAATGTCAGATGGCCTTATTCTTAGTGAGTTTTAATAGGATCATTTGGTGGATGGTGGTGTCTACCAAGTGTTTCTTTTTGCAAATAGTAGTCAACTAGCAGGGTAATATTTTGTTGCATGTGCAAGTAGTCTTCCAGCTATGATATTAGCATTCACTGTTGAGACCTGGCTTGAGTCAATATTTCACTGGGGTTGCAGAATGGTCTCTCTCTATTTTTTGAAAAGTTTCCTACCCGTGGCATCAGTGGTATCACAAGACCTTCATCTTCATTTCCTTTTCCTTTCATTTGGTTCCCTATCCTCAGGGATCTTTCTGTAAGTTGGACCAGTTTCATGCAATTATCGCTGATACTCATTAATTTCTTGAGAAAAGGAAATTTGGAAAGCACATTTTAATATAGGGAATTAGAATAAATGGCTTTTATTTGTGACTCTTTACAGTGTATTTAAGCATCAAGGGCAAGAAGCAACCAGCCTCCAAAACTTATCAACCATAGAATTAATACTTTGCAATATTATAGTTCTCAATATTCAAATATATAGGTGTTTCGGTTTTGGTTTTGGTTTTTAGGATTGTTCTTACTGACATGAAGACTTTTAAGCAGCATTTAACTTTTGCATCAATATAGTCTCCCTAGCAGAGCAGAAACCTTCTCTGTCTTGTTCACAGCCACACCTTCAGCACCTGTCATCTCACTGACTTTCAATAATATGTCTGAATACCTTGCTGAAGTTCCCTTGAAGGGGGGACTTCATATTTTCTTATTTCCATGTGCTCAGAAAATTTATCCAAAAAAAAAAAAAAATCATACAGCAGTGTATTGGGACTTTTAACTAAATTTAAAAATAAGATTAAAACTCATAGCCAAATTAATAGCCACATCAACAACAAAATGTGTTGAAGACTTATAACTGTTAAAGTCAATAAAAATTTTGCAGAAAGGGTGATTATTCCTTTTCCTTTCTTTTTAAATTTTTTAATTTGTACTCTCAGCCCCCAGAAGCCACTCCATAAATATTCTCCTATTGTCTCCCTTGTTTTCACTAAATTATACATGTTCATTTCAATTAGTGCTTATTTGAAATTCAATTTTCCTTAATTGGCGGAGTAATAACTAAAACAGGACTACATTTTACACAGAATTCAGATAACCAATGGTGTTTAAACAGACAGGTAACCCCACCTACTTCTAAATTTCTCAAGAATAATTCCTTTTTCAATGGTGACTTTAAGGTAATTGTATGGTCCCAATATAAGCAAACATATTTTATAGAGATTACAATTAAATATATTCTAATAGTTCAAATGTTAAATTATCCAAAACATTTGATTATCCACAATGTACTGCTTCCTAAACTTACGGACAAGTGGGGGATTTAATGTTCATTGCTATAAATGCATACACTTATTGCTAACTATTTCATAGCTCACTTAATTCAATAACCCTTGTCTGAAAAGAATAATCATTGATGTAAAAAAATACCATTGAGATTTTTTTTAATTGCATTACTTAGGATATACAGATCCATCAGCAGATTTACTGGTATAAGACTTTTGGAGGGATGTTTTGAGCAATTTGATCCTTAATTAAAATAAAACTCCATGAAAGAAAACGAGTGTTACTTAAAATGAGAATAATATAGAATGCATTCATTCCATTAGCCACTGTTCTTCTATCTAACATTTATATTGTGCTGAGATTACAAAACAATTACTAAAATTCATTTTATGGGGCACTCCTTCACAATGCACATCATAAACTATCATGAGTTTTATGTTTGTTTTTAAAGAGTAAAATTAATCAACTTATTTGGTACAATTGGAGGGTGTATTCATTGGCTAGGGCTGCCATAATGAACTATCACAAACTGGGTCACTGGGGACAAAGGACTTTATAGTCCCACAGATCTGAACGTCAGAATACTGAAATGAAGATGCTAGCAGGGCCATGGTTCCTCTGAAGGGCCTGTTCAGACCTCTTTAGCTTCTGGTAGTTCCTTGGTTTGTAGCACTGTAACTCCAACCTTCGCACGGCATTTTCTGTGTGCATGTCTCTAACCACACTGTCCCTTTTTGATAAGGACAGCAATCATATAGATTAAAGGGTCCACCCTCCCCCAAAGAGTAAAAGGTTTGGTGCTAAGGAAGAGAGTGGTTGGGTTATGGACATTGGGGAAGGTATGCGATATGGTGAGTGTTGTGAAATGTGTAAGCCTGATAATTCACAGACCTGTACCCCTGGGGCAAATAATACAGTATATTTTAATGAAAATAATTAATTTTTTAAAAATGGGGGAAAAAAAGGTTTGGTGCCTAAATAGCTCTGCAAGGTGGTTTAGAAGTAGAAACAATAAATGGTGTAGATTTCCGAAGCATGTTCTTGATCAAGGCCTATGGCTCAAAGAACACCGTAGGTGTGAAAGGCCCACAGGGCACACTTGCCAAAATTTTAACTTGTGACAGAGTGATCAAAAACAAATATGCAAGACTAACTGAAATAAATGTGAAAATTTAGAGAGAAAAGCAAGGCACTTATCCTCCAAAACAGTAAAGCATATTATAAAGCTAAAATCATTAAGAAAATAATAATAATACACAAAAATCAACAGTAATGGAACACAATTCAACATACACAAAAATAACAACCCAGTATAAAATAAGGTATGGATCACATAGCAAAGACTCAGTAAATTATGTTTTTCAGATAATGGGTCAAAGTCATTAACAAATTTTTAAAATCTATTTTGTGGACCACAACCAGTTTTTTGTTTGTTTGTTTGTTTGTTTTGTTTTTTTAATTGAAATAGAACAGAATGAAATGGGATGGGATGGGATGGGATGGGACAGAATAGGATAGAATAGGATAGAAGAGTTCATAATTCAGTACTAACATGAATGATAAAAGTTATTTTTGACACTTTTATTTTAGTTACAGGTTTGCATGTGTATCATATGTGTTTTAGATTGTATAAAATGCACTTTTTAATGTAGGTTGCAATAAAAAAATGTCTGAATGCCTCTCCGGTAAATAATTTAAGGTAATTATCTGGAAAATTATATCTTTAGTTTCTAAAAACTAACAAAAAATATAGACAGATATGGTTCAGCTATTCATCTTATTGTTCCTTGTAATGGTGCTAATTATATGCTCCATATGCCAGACAAGTGGAGCAACCTGCAATAGATGCATGTTTCCATCAGAATACTTTTTAATGAAACAGAAGAGGATGTATTCTATGTGTGAGATAATTGGAATGAAATTTTACATATATATGCAGGAGAAAATGATTAGGAGAAAAATGACACCATTCGTGGTTTTCTTAGGATTGAGAGATTGTGGGGAATTTTAATTTTCTTCCTTATGTCTATTTGTTCACATATCTTACATAAGTATATATTTCTTCTACGATGCTAAAGGCAATTGAGTTCATCTTAACACAACAATCTCTTTGTTGCTCCCTTCCATGTTGCCTTAGCACTGGGTCTCTAAGGATTTTCCTAAACAAGGAACGCCTGGAGGTTGTAAACTGTTCTTTTAAGTACAATTAAGCATTCCTTCAGTCACTTTTGTCGTTCAGTGTGTGTGATTTTTTTTTGTCTTAATATAAACTTTTAGAGAATTCACTTCAGTATTTTAATTTATTGCCTGTCTCATCTATTAAGAACCAGAACTTGAAGGAGTTAACACAGACCTGCTAATATAATAGTCTCCTATTAAACATGAATTAATGAGTTAATTCTTTAAAAGATAACAAAGCATACTAGGAAATGTAAGTCATTCCTTCTGTAGTAGGAGAAAGTTTTTTGTTTGTTTTGTTTTGTTTTTTTTTTAGAGAGAGATAGTGGGGCAAATGGAGAAGGAGAGAATCTTAAGCAAGTACCACACCCAGCACAGAGCCCAAGGCCAGTCTTGATCTTACAACCCTGAGATCAAGACCTGAGCTGAAATAAAGAGTCAGATGCTCAACCAACTGCGCCACCCAGGTGTCCCTGGTTACTTGTTATTGTGCATGAATGTGGGGGATATTGGGATGCCCCCCTGAAACATCACTTTAAGGAAGGACTTGCTATCTCAGGAAGAGTAATAACCTGAACCGTGCCCAAGGTCCTGTCCCTTCCTGGGAGTGGCCCACATGTACTGGCTGACCCAGGGGGTATTATGAAGCCCTCCCCATCACAGCCTGATTTAGGAGGATTCTGAAGAGATATTCTAAGTCCAGAGCATCCAGTGGGGTTGGGCCTACACTACAGTTTGACCCTTTCTCCTCTGCCTAGTCTTTCTTCCTGCCCCTCCATTCCACATGTGTTGATCTCAAGAGCGTATCTTCATAAACCTCCTACAAGGTAAACTCTAACTTAGAATCACAACCCAATCAGGGGCAATAAATTACTAGTATGGATTCAGGCTGGGCTAGTGGCATCTTGGATATATTTTTTATTTTACTATGTCATAAAATTAAAGAATAAAAATGTAGAAGTAGCAGTATAGATTCATTAATAGAAAAGCATTAAAAAACAAGCTTACCTTGAAACATTACAGATTTGCCTTGGACCATTAGTCATTAATGGTTATCTATTTACAATTTTATAAAATACCATTATCAGTACTTATGAAAATATGTCTGTAACTTATTTTGTAACATGTCGTAAAATAATTTTAAAGAAAACAACCTGTGTTAGTGTCAAGCTTTGGAGCAGTGTTAATAAAATGATTGACAACCTGAATGTGCTGATTTTGCTACCTTTCCTTGACTGTAGTCAGTAGCTGATTCTGACCCGTGGGTTCCACTGCTCTCTTCCACATGCAGTAAATGATCATGGACGTTTTAAGCCAACTGAACCTTGATTCCGACATATTTCACAACACTTCCAATGATGCTGAATCAGAAAGCAGCTCTTAAAACCTAACTCAACATGCTAGTCTTTGAATTGAAGCTATCTGCTGCCCTCTGTAGATAACTAAAGATGAACATGTAAAGTCCCTAATTAGTAACGTTTACTTTCTCAGAGTTATTTTTGTTGTGTAAACTTAATAGAATAATAGACTAAATGGGGGGATAATTCAACTAAAGAGGAATTAAGAATCTTTTCTTGTAATCTCTTTGGTATTAATACCCAAAATTAAGACTACACAGTTGAAAACACTGTAAGAAAAACTGAAAATGTAACACATGCACAAACATACACATACCTACATACTCACACACTACACCTTTTACACTAAGTTTTTTTTAATCTTTTTTGATTTTTCATTATTCTATATATTACTCACACTTAAAAGTTGTTGAATTATAGCAGAAAATGCCTTCTGATTAAAAACATAAGCTAGCTATTCTATTTTTTTATAGGCTTAATTTTTAGATCACTTTTAGATTCACAGCAAAATGTGAAGGCAGAGAGATTTCCCTTATACTCCCTGCACCCACAAGTTCTATTTTCATATAGTACTTTTCCTCACTTTTTGTATGAGGCTCACTGTTGTTTTCATCTTTTTTATTGTGGCGATTCATTTGTAAGAAAAGTCACTATTTCAACCATTCAGATTTGACTCAAACTTATTTTCCTGAGCATTCTACTCAACCAAGGAGTAGAGCTCTGTGGGGGATATTAAAATGGTGGTAATAGTGACAACAAACAGCTGAGTGTTTCCCATGAGCAAGACACTGTAGCACATACTTTGTATATGCGAACCACTTAATCTTTGCAAATATTAACATCTGATTTGTAGAACTTACAATTTGCTAAGAATAGTATTATTAGAGTCCCATCATCATCTCTTCATTAATACAAACTGCTTTTCTTAGGGCATGGGAAAGGTCAGTTCTTTTTTGTAATGCCTGTTATTCTGCAGTGAGTAAGTGGTTTTACTCCTATACAGGTTATCTGTACTTTAAGTTCATCTATGACTTCTTGTGTTTTAGGTAGTATGTTTAAGAATTCTTCCCAAGAGATAATCAACCCCTACATTCATAGCCTCTCTCTCTAAATATAAGCTAGCCTTTAATCACTTCTTTAAAGTAGTGGTTACGTCTTTATGAAAATAACATCCCCAAAGTCCTACATTATTGGCCTTCTCTGTTTCCATTAAATCTCTCATCAGTGTACTTCTCACATCTTGTACCAGTTACAAGGAAACTTGACTTTGACTTGACTTGACTTTGTTTTTATGGACTGAACTCATACTTAGATTATTGCACATAATAACATATTACAATAATCAGTGAAAACAGGAGATACTTCCTAGCCCTGATGTTATGAATTAAGATCTAGGAAAAAGCTGGGTAAAGGAGAATGAAAAGTTGCATAGGTACAACAGATATTCAGAATAAGTGTGCCCAGACAAAAGACTGGAAAATAGGTTTAGGTAAATGTAAATAAAGAATCACCTTTATAAAGCAAGTTCCGTGTGCTTAAAAGTATTAGATCCAAACTCTTCATAAAACTTGGCAACTAAAAGTGCTGACATCATAGCGCTTTCTTCAAATTATTTTCAAAATAACAGCAAAAGCCCATAAACTACATTCAATACAAGACAAAGCATCAACATTTTTTTCCCTTATGTGACTAACTCAAGGTCTCTACTCAGTAAGAGAAAAAATTTTTTTTGAAGGAGTTACATCAGTAAATTATTAATTAACTAAACACCTACTTTTTAAAGCCCATTTTGTGCCAGGTACCATTTTAGGCATGGAGTTAACTCAACAAACAAAACAAAAATCCCTATCGTCATGATATTACATTACATCTTGTCACAGCATCCTAATGGAGGGAGAAAGAACATAAGCTTATAAATAGCTAGAATGTCATATAGTGGAGAAAAGTTAATCAGGGAAGAAGAATTGGGAATGAGTATGTGTCTGACTGTGTGTATGACTGGAATTTTCATTAGGATGGCCAGGGAAAAGCATACTGGTAAGACCTGAGAAGTAAGGAAGTGTCATCAGAGTTGCCACTCCACATTTCTTTATTATTTATAGCTTGCAAAAGGTGGTTATCAAATCAGAGTCATTTTTATAGTCAACAACATGGCTATTATATGGCAGGTATTCAAAGGTGTTTGCTAAATGAATTGATTAATCAATGAATGCATCAATCAATTTAGACACATCATTCCATTTCCAAGAAAATGAGTCTGCCTTAAAACAAAAGATAAATATTATACATGATGAATGTGATAATAGGTGAGGATATGCAAAGAACCACATAGCATTGAAACATGCTCAAGGACAGGTATTTTGAAGATGATAAGACTAACATTATGGATTCTTCTTAAATAAGAAAGAGAACCCTGCTAATCGGAACCTTCCTAAGCCAGTAGGGACTAAAACATTGTTGGACACTCTATGGTAATGGAATTAAAATAATCAGTCCTAAATTCACAGTGAAAACTTACTGCTGACCCATTAGCCTATACCTTAGAACATAGTACTGGTACTAATTTAAATGTGTCCTTTTAAAGAAATGTCAGACCCAAACTGATGTCATTTTATCTCTTTTTTGATAGTGAATTTTCTTATCTTAAAAAGCCAGTGGCAATAAATGTGTGTGTGCGTGTCATACACTCATGGACATACAAGCCAAACATTAACACACATAATTACATCATTTGTGCCATTTCTTTTCCAAATGCCTCAAAGGCTAGCTCTATTTATCTGGGACAAAACACATAACCATATAGTTGTGAAAAAATATAGCTGTGAAATATAGTTGTGAAAAAATATGACTACATGATACCAGAATCTCTAATTGTTAACTGAAATGTAATTTATTAAATCATTCAGATATTTAGTTTATACTACAATAAAGACCTAAATATTTTGAAATATGAAGTTCTTAACACTATTATCATTGATAAAAAGGACTGAGACTATATTTGTTCTAAAGAAGCAGTAATTTCTCCCAAGATAAATGTTAATATTTGGAAGGGATTGCAATTAGAATGGAGCTTAAGTATCCAGAGGAAAACCTCAGTGTCTACTACTGGGAAACTGGTGGCATAAATGAGAGTAAGATATGGGCTATTAGTGAAGAAAGTATTTTATAGGAGCTGATTTGATCTGCCTGCTTTGATTTTCAACATAATGAATAAAACACTGTAATGCCTTTAAAATTTATATAAGTTCAGTTATGAAATTTTAATATTGGCAACACTATTATTTTACTCAATGTAATTAAGGTTAACCTTCTGTTTCTAATTCAATAAAGCAAAATTTATCAAAGCTTACTTTATAGTTCTTCAAAAAGTAGTCTGTTGAAGGTGATTTCTCTCTCTATTGGCAGCATCTTGAGTGGAACTAGTAAGAAATCACACCAATCCACACAAGGAAAAATACTACCAATTTAAGTATCCATTCTTACCTTAGTCTTTACTTCCCATCCATCTATAATTTATACTTATCACTGAATCTCCAAGGAACTACACCATATGTCGGTGTGTATGGAATTAGAAGACATGTCTCTAATTCTATGCAACATTTTTTTTCTCTGCAACAATATATTGGCTAAAGATTTTTAAATATTGATTATTCTAGACATCAAAGTAGTTGATAAATCTGAAATGTGTTTTCACTTGAGTGGAAATTTTAAAAAATCTCCATTTTACTAACAACTTTAAAGGACTTATGGTTGAAACTATATGACATCAAATTTATAGAAAAGAAAATCATGCAAATAAATGTGCATGGTTGTGTTTCACAGATATACACATATCATTAGCCCATTTTATTCCTTCCTACAAAGGATTCTTTAGAGATTATCACTGTTCCATTGAAAAAAAAAAAAAAGTGAAGGATGGAGATTCAGAAGACCTAAACTTCCAGAAAACAATAAAGTCATGCAAAGAGATTTGGATTTTTTTTTTTTTAATGAATATATACATAACATTTTGGAATAAGCTTCTACTAAAAGCATTGTTAGGGAATTGCCACTGCATGAAAGAGAAAAAGAACTGAAAGAGAATTGTGGATTAAGATTCATAAAACATTAGCTGTTGTCCCAGTTCTGCTTGCATTTCAGTTTGGGGGAATTCACTTAACTACTTAACAATGTGATTCCTGATTTGTTAAATAATGAGGATATAATATACAACCTCTGAGGTCCCGTTCAGATCTAAGAAGTACTAATATTCTAAGTTGTCAGAATTTTCACCTTTCTTTTGTAGGGAGTTTATATATTTTAAAGTTTAAATAAGCAATGTACTGGGGGCACCGGGGTGGTTCAGTAGGGTAAGTGTCTGCCTTCAGCTCAGGTCATGATCCCAGGGTCCTGGAATCGAGTCCCAAGTCAGACTTCCTACTCAGAGGGGAGTCTGCCTCTCTCTCTCTCTCTCTCTCAAATAAATAAATAAAATCTTTTTTTAAGAAAATTAAAAAAAAATAGGGGCGCCTGGGTGGCTCAGTGGGTTAAAGCATCTGCCTTCGGCTCAGGTCATGATCCCAGGGTCCTGGGATCGAGCCCCGCATCGGGCTCTCTGCTCTGCAGGGAGCCTGCTTCCTCCTCTCTCTCTCTCTGTCTGCCTCTCTGCCTACTTGTGATCTCTGTCTGTCAAATAAATGGATAAAATCTTAAAAAAAAAAAAATTAAAAAAATAAGTAATGTATTAACAGTGGTTAGAGAATGTTAATTCAATATAAAGGGAAAAAATAATAAAATAATAGATATCCTACTACTAGCCAACTATAGCTTTTACTGGTATGTGGACTCTTCCATATGTGTGTTATTTAAAACAATAACAAGACTCTCTACCTTATTTTTCTTCATAAACACAATATACCAAATACCTTTGTATGTTACTTCCACGTATAGATTAGGATAATTTTATTTATTTATTTACTTAAATATTTTATTTATTTATTTATTTGTCAGCGAGAGAGAGAGGCGCGTGCAAACAGGGGAGCGCGTGCAGCAGAGGCAGACGGAGATGCAGGCTTCCTGCTGTGTAAGGAGCTCAATGTGCAGCTCAATCCCAGGACTCGGGGATCCCAGGGGATCTTGATCTGAGCGGAAGGCCGATGCTTAACCAACTGAACCACCCAGGCATCCCAGGATAATTTTGAGTACTTCATTTGTATACACAAAGTATTTTTACTCAATTCCCTTTCTCTTGGAGTTTTAGATTGTTTCTAATTTTGTTATTATAAACAAACTGATGAATAACATTGTAGAGTTAAGAGTAAAGAAATTTACTAATTTCTTTATTTCTTTGCTACAAATGCACAGATTGGGGATCATTTAGTCAGAAAGTAGGTATTTCTTTTTAGTAATGTGATCTATCTTGACAAATCATCATACAGGAATTTTACCCTGACACAGTTGCACGAGTGGTATAACAGAGAGCTCGTTTTCTCAAAGCAAAGATAATCCTGGGAGCCTTATTGCTGTTAATCTTTGTTATTTTGATAGGCAAAAATGGTACCCTACTCTCATTTCAACATTAATTTATTTGATAACTAATGGGAACAAATGTGTCACTACATGGTTTGGGCCACTTCTACTTTTTTTTTTTTTTTTTTTTAGTAGTAAAATTTTTTGTATGTGCTTTAGCTCATTAAAAAAAAAATTGACAGACTTTACATTTTATAGCAGTTTTAGGGTACAGAAAAATTGAGCAGAAGTTACAGAGTTCTCATATACCTCTTCTCTTACCCCACCACGCAGTTTCCTTATTATTAAAATTTTGCCATGTGATATACTTGTTATAACTGATAAACTAATATTGATACATCATTATTTGCCAAAGTCCATAGTTTAAAGTTTACTCTTTGTCATGTATATAGCACTGTACTGTATTTTCTTTTTGTCATGATTTTATTAACATTTTCTTTTTTCTAGTTTACTTTTATATTAATATAATTAATGTAATAAATTTATTAATGTAATAAATTATATTAACAGACAAAACATATTAATCTATGTATATCTCTGTTAGCTCTACACAAATATGTTAAGATTACTCTTTCATCTACCTGTATCTTAGAACAAGGCCTCCGTCACTTCTATATTTAACATAGTAAACCCTCCACATATTCAGCCTTTCTTTTTTTTTTTTTTTTTTAAATTATCTATTTATTTGAGAGAGTGAGAAAGAGAGCTCAGAAGCAGGGAGAAGGGCAGGAAGAGAGAGAAGCGATGTCCAGCTGAGCAGGGAGCCTGATGTTAAGCTTGATCCCAGGGCCCAGGATCACAACTTGAGCCAAAGGCACAAGCCCAACCAACTAAGCTACCCAGGTGCCCCTTCTGTGCCTTATTTTTTGCCATAGCACTTACCACCACCTGACATGATTTAAATTTTACTCCCTTATTCATTGAATGCTTCCCACAACTAGTATAAATTCCATGAGGTCAAGAATGTTTATCTGTTTTGCTCCCTGCTGTATATGGAGAACTTAAAACAGTACCTGGCACATATTAGACACTCAATAAATACTTGTTGAATAAACAAATACAATGCTGTATTTATAAAGATGAATAAAAAAAAAAAGACAGACTCTGGCAGGACCTGGGTGGTACAGTCGGTTAAGTGTCTGACTCTTGGTTTCAGCTCCGAGCTCGATCTCAGGGTTGTGAGATGGAGCTTCTCATCGGGTGACGTGCTCAGCTTGGGGTCAGCTTGGGTTTCTCTCTCCCTCTTCCTCTGCCTTTCCCCTCCCCTCCACTCTCTCTCTCCCAAATAAATAAACTTTTTTTTTTTTTTAAATAAAGACTGACTCTGCCTTTATAGAGTTTACAACATAGTGAGGAGATAGACACAAAACAGAGAAAGAAAGAAATATGCTGTGAGGAGCACTGGGTGTTATACTTAACTAATGCATCACTGAGCACTGCATCAACGACTAATTATGTACTATACAGTGGCTAATGGAACATAATAAAAAATTTAAAAAAATGTATAACTATGAATATAAAACAATATGCAGGAAGAAGCTGCAATGCTTCAATAAAAGAGTCTGGGGGATATGTGGGATTGTACTTCTATACAGTGACTAGGAAATGCCTCTCTGAAAATGATCATCCAAGCAGAGAGAGAAATATGTGTGTCAGTCCGAAGGCAAGAAACAGATAGATGGAGTCTAGGAAAATATAAGAAGACAGGCGTGTGGCGGAAGCATCACCGGAGAGAGAAGGGGACAAATCAGCCTTACAAGCCATAGTGAGGAGTTTGGAATTTATTCAAAGTAAATGGATAACTACTGAAAAGCTTTAACCAGGGATTAAAATGATTGGATTTATATTGTTAAGAGCTCTTTGTGTTTGCTTTGTGAAGAATGTATTGGGGACCGGGCGGGAAAGAGAAGAAATGGCAAGAGCAGTGAGGGAGCTCTCATAGTAGGCAAGTAATAACGACCGCCTGGCACGCAATGAAGGGAGAGGATCTGCAAGTAGACTGGAAATATATTTCGGATGTAGAATCTACAGGACTTAGTGAATAACTGAATATCGGAGGTAAGGAGGATGTCAGAATTAAGGACGCCCCTCTGGTTTCTGGTTTCTGGTTTCTGGTTAAGCAAATGAATACACGGTAGTACAATTTACCAAGAAAGGGAAAACTGGGGGACTGGGGGCAGGTGGGGTGGTGGTGGAATCAGATCTTAAATATTAAACCATCTTTACATCCACAAAATGAATTCTGCCTATCCATGACATTTTATGTACGGTTTGATTCTCAGGCTTATTTTAAATTTGAATTTATAATACAAAGTTCCTCCACTGAGGCATTATCCATGAAAGCTGGTTTACGATATGGTTTCGAGAAACAAACTCCTATGAGGACCTTGATCCTACAAATCCGAGAATGGGTCGGAGACAGTGTTCGGGAGTTCTCACAAACCTGTGCCACTTATCATGTTAATAAAGCGGACCATCCTATGGCCCTGACAAACCCTATTTACCTCAAAATTGGAGAAGGAGGCAATATTCTTAGTTCCTGAGCTGCAGTGTTTTGTCCTTCCTTTTCCTCTAGGAAGACAACAAAACTACAACTATTATGCTTGTTCTCCTGCTGCCAATGGTGGGCCCGTCCTTAATATGATAAACCAGATGTTTGGTGTCTCCTGTCTGTAGTCTAACATGTTACCCAATTGTGTAATATGCACTGAAACAAAATGAGGCAAATATTGAATTCTAAAGCCATACTGAATTCTAAAGCCATATACTAAGGCTCACAATTCAGTTTCTAGAACCTAAGTATAAATACAGGCAGTTTCAGTAGAGCACAAACAAGATGTCTCTAAAGTTGAAACTAAAAATTCTACAGGACTGGCCTTTCTAGGAATATTAAGGTTCACATTCTACTTTTGTCTAAGTCAGAGGAGTAGTTTCAATTAAAAATAACACTTAACAGTGGCCTTGGTCAGTAGGGAAGGAGAATGGTTTTATCAAAGTCTGACTTTACTGATTAATTTTAACCTTTGACTAATTGCTTTGATCTCCCTTCAGTTTACTTTTTCCTGAAGGCTACTCTGGGCGTATTTATTTTTAGTATTCCTGCACTTATGTAGGTGCCAAATACTTACACCACCTCTAAAAAAGGTGCTATGAAAATACTTATCAGCATCTTTTGGGAGTTGTTTTCCCTGTTTCACCTTGCCTACTAGGAGGGAAAGAGAAAGCGCCTAGACGTTGAAGCCCTCATAAAGCACACGTCAAGGGTTCCTGAGCCAGCTTTCTGGGCATGCAGTCTGTGAAGCAGCACGCGGGCCCCAGCTCAAAAAGTCCCCAGCCTTGCTCTAATGCTCTTCTGCAGCCATCTTAAAGTTGTCAGTAATTTTGTCTTTGAATTTATGTTTTATAACTGCAGTCTGGTGGGACAGTGGAACATGTGTAAGCCAAGGAAATATGTGTAATATGCATGTCTGTCACTCACTCCTTGCTGCCCCATTCATACCCAGGACTCATGATGCCCCCTGGAGCACACAATTCCATGAAGTTATAGCAGTGGGAGTTCAACAAGACTCAAAGGGAGAGTACATGGTAAATGTGTTATGTCGATGGCTGAGTAAGTAAGGGAATGCTGATGGCCCAGATAGGTCATAGTTTCCACATAAACCAGAATTTGCTTTGAACACAGAAAGAAGGCAATGGTATTCTAAGGAATACGAATGAATGACGGAGGAGCCTTATTGCAGCCCTTCTCACTTGCATTACTTACATTTAGCAGTTGATCACTTATGCTGAAAATGATATAAAAGTAAAGGTAAAGATAGGGCAACGTATAGTTCTTTTTCCTTTTAGTCCTTACTCATCAAATAAGCTTAAAGTAAAGATTATGGGTAGGATGTGCATATATCAAGGAGTAAAATACAAACAGATGAGTTAATTTTGTGCAGCATTTCCACTATTCTGATAAGAATGAAATACATATGCATGTATAAGTTCCAAGATATGAATTATGTAATTTCTGTGATTCTGCATAGTAGTTAAATGGTCCTATATTTGCATTTAAAACTAACTATGTATAATGTAAAGATGAAATGGTAAAATCCATACTAATAATTTAAAATTTTAACTCAGTACAACATTAAATAGCAAATAAAAAAAAATAACACAAAACATGTGATAAGTCAAAAGATGGACAGAGGAAGAAGATAAAACAGCATTATATTTTAGCACGTTTAACAACACCTTTGTCCCCTTATTTTGCCTCTTTGTTTCTGAATATGTTGGATGAGGGAAGGAATTGGGAAAGAGCTCTGACATGCCATCAAAAATGAGTCTTACTCCTTAATTGATCAGCTGGAAAATGTGGGGTGTGTGTGTGTGTGTGTGTGTTCTCTAAGAGCTAGTGTTCTACCTAGGATACTTACCTTGGAAAAGGTCATTTCTTAAATGGTATTTAGATGGTTGAAATGACCTCCTAAGAGTAAGCCATTTATCCTTTTCTTGCTGACAAGGTAGGCCTCAAAAGCATTTATCACCTCTTTATTACTGAAAAAATGTTGAATGTCAAAAGGGGGACAATTTTGTAGAAGATTCTGGTTTTACCATTTCATTGTAGATTTGTAAGAAAAACCAAAAAGCTATGATTATTCTTCCATCCAATTAAAGGCCCACCAAAATGACATAAAATCTTTAAAAAGTGTTTTAGTCTTTTTTGAAAAGCCTGGTGCTCTACTAGGAAATGTCGATTTTGTTACTTTCTAACTTGTGGGAACCAGTTTTGTTATTTAGTGTTTTTTTCCTAAGCAATCATAAATGTAACAACTGTTTAAGAGCAGGGATAGTCATGAATTTTAATGTATACACTGGGTGTTTTAAAAGATGAAGAGCTAATTCCAATAGGAGTAGACTGAATTATTTATGTAGGTTGTATTGATTACTTCCGGAATCAGTATTTTCTGTTTTGCTCCAGCAGTTAAATTTTTTTGCCACATTTAATCTAGTTTAAAGGTTTTTTGCACAACTTCCTGTTTGTGTCCCATAATTTAATATTTTCTTTCATAATTAAAAAAAAAGTGCAGGCATTTTAAACATAAATTTAACATCTAGCTTTTTGCTATTTGAATGAAATCTTCACTGAACATTAGGGAGTAGAAATGATGAAGTTTTAGAATATAAGAGGTCCAGAGCCATCAACCAAAAAAGAATTCTTGAGATGTCTTTGGTGCAAAATGGTGGTTTAGGAAAGCACGGGGACAGGACCTGTGGGCAGAAAGAGCTGCTGCACAGAGTTGTAAGGGATGGCCTTGGTGAGGTGGGGGGGGGCGGGGCAGGTAAGGAAGAGGGAGTTTCAAACGAACTTTCATATGCTAAAGAGGACCTATAAGATATGCAGGCCTTGCCATTGTCAAATTAAGGTAGTTTTCCCCTCTAGCAAGGTATTAACATTAAGATAGTTGGGAGATTCCTGGAAGAGTGTCACAAGTTCCCACCCAGAATGGGGTGGGGGGGGGCGGGTTGCAGGGTGTCAGCTTCTGCTTTGTGTTCGGTCAGCCTTCTGTTCCCTCATCAGAAAGAATCAGGACTGTTATGTCTTCAGTCTGAGGAATGGTTGAGAAAAGAAACAAAGTATCCTGCACACAATGGATAACTGTTTGCTACAGTAAAGGTTATGAAAATTAATGGAGAGATTCAAATGCCTTTTAATGGGACATCGATGAGAAACATCCCATTAAATTTTCAATTCATGTTATGAACAAAAATGAAGACGTTGTAACATCTTTTAGTAAGATATGTCCAAACTTCATCTAGAAGAACCTCTTAGGTAATTAGTAATATAGGGGTAAATATTAGAAAGACTTTGAACCTAGTGACTTCTTTCAATCTTTCTAATTCTTTTATTTTAAGACTCCACTACCACTTTGCCTGAAAAAGATAATTAACAACAACTGGGAATCTGATTTACTGACATTGTTCTTGGTGGGCGAGAGAGAAGATTCGGTCACCTAGCAATCAAAACAATGTGGCCAGATGTTCTGCCTCAACTAACTACCAACACATTTAAACAGCTATCACTGAGTAATGTGGTGGTAATGAAAGCATCTCTTACAGACGAAAATCAGATGTGCACGCATCCTGACATCTGTGATGTTCATTCCATCAACTGAGCTTTTAATGACAATTAACTGCATTTTTCACATGCTGAAAATTGCTCCCTTGTTACAAGGTAATAGGGCCATATTCCCAGAAAGCCAAAACATGCAGGGAAAGGAAAGCACACAAAACCTTGTAATATAAATAGAACACTTACGGTGAAATGGTGTTGTTAAAAGGATACATTTATATTTTGGAATTAAAAGCAAATAATTTTTGTTTATTTTAGAAATGCAAAAGGGAATCAGTTAACAGTTCCCACTGCAATGAGAAAAACTGTCCTCTTCCTGCTCCCAGCTCTGGCTGCTAGACCTGGAATGGGGGTCCACTGTCCTTCTGTAGAAGAGCAACAGTCTTGCCCTAATACTTTAGAAGTGCTAAACTGTGGGGTGCCTGCGTGGCTCAGTAGGTTGAGCCTCTGCCTTCAGCTCAGGTCATGATCTCAGGGTCCTGGGATTGAGCCCCACATTGGGCTCTCTGCTAAGCAGAGAGCCTGCTCCCCCCACCCCCACCCCCGGCTCTGCTTACTCGTGATACTTTTCTTTGTCAAATAAATAAATAAAATTAAAAAAAAAAAAGTGCTAAACCAGGCACTCACGTTGTTTATTGTTTATTCTGTTGCCTTTCTGAGCATTTCTCCTTTATGAACTCTTTCAATAAAAGCCATATTAAATGAATAATCCTCAACCTGTACTGATATGTTACCAATAATTCTTTTAAGATGCAAGAGATCAGAAAATGAAACCTAAGTAATAAAAATAATATTATTTATTATTCATTAAAATATTTAATGAAGTATTTACATATATGGTTTTAAAAAGATATCAAATGGCACCTTCTCCTCCATGGTTCCATTTATTTAAAATGTTTTTTAACCCATAGTTTTTACTTCATGTTTTTCAATAATCTAACCCCACTATTTATTTTTTAGGCCACAATGATTTCCTTTTATGCAAATTTATCTTCTTAATATCATCTTATTTGCTTGGTGATCATGCTTATTTTCTTTCTCCTGTCTTCTTGGCATAATAGAATCATCATTTTTTACTTAATAATTAATATTCATATTATTGTGACTATTGTTCAGTATAAAGCCAAGTAGTATGTTGTTATAGTTCTTTTCTCACAAAGTTGTTGCCCATTTTGTTTTCATATGCATTGTTTACTCTAACCCGATCCTTAATATTTTCTTCGCATTCTATCAGATAATGATATGTTCCTTCAGAAGTTTGTTTTTTACTGTAAAAGCCCTATCACATATGGTAGATTTATTTCCCTCTTTCTCCCAGAGACTTTCCTTTCACTTCCTGCTTACAGCAGGTACTTATCTCCCTCTACACCAGCTGTGTCCTTGGACTTCATTTTACCTCTTGCCAGGAAAGTGATTTTTGACTGACTCACCAATTAAGTAAGTTTGGTATTAATGTCAGATCTGACTGTGCCTGAAATAAGAAATCAGTGAAATGAGACTGTAAAGACAGTAAGCTTAAGAAAATAGGCCAAAGTAATTTCTCATAAAAAGACAGAGATATTTAATCACTCAATCACCACCAAATACAGAACCTCACACATGCTGCTCGTAGGAAAATCATAATCAATGTTTGCACGGAGCCCAGTTCCACTCAGTAATACAAGTTCCCTAAGTCAATTCAGTGAACTCTGCTTCTTTCTAAATGGTTATCTTGGCACTCATCCAGCTGTCCTGACCTTATATAAGGTTAATTCTGCAGCCTGGATTGGAATTTCAGAATGAGGGCCCTGAATGTCATATAGGTGCTGCAATTTGCATAACGTTCTCTCTCTTGTCTTTTCTTTTTTTTTTTTTTTTTAATTTTATTTTTCATAAACATATAATATCTTTTTATCCCCAGGGGTACAGGTCTGTGAATCGCCAGGTTTACACACTTCACAGCACTCACCATAGCACATACCCTCCCCAATGTCCATAATCCCACCCCCCCAACACCCCTCCTCCCATTAACCCTCAGTTTGTTTTGTGAGATTAAGAGTCACTTATGGTTTGTCTCCCTCCCAATCCCATCTTGTTTCATTTACTCTTCTCCTACCCCCTTAACCCCCCATGTTGCATCTCCTCTCCCTCATATCAGGGAGATCATATGATAGTTGTCTTTCTCTGATTGACTTATTTCGCTAAGCATGATACCCTCTAGTTCCATCCATGTCGTCGCAAATGGCAAGATTTCATTTCTTTTGATGGCTGCATAGTATTCCATTGTGTATATATACCACTCTTCTTTATCCATTCGTCTGTTGATGGACATCTAGGTTCTTTCCATAGTTTGGCTATTGTAGACATTGCTGCTATAAACATTCGGGTGCACGTGCCCCTTCGGATCACTACGTTTGTATCTTTAGGGTAAATACCCAGCAGTGCAATTGCTGGGTCATAGGGTAGTTCTATTTTCAACATTTTGAGGAACCTCCATGCTGTTTTCCAGAGTGGTTGCACCAGCTTGCATTCCCACCAACAGTGTAGGAGGGTTCCCCTTTCTCCGCATCCTCGCCAGCATCTGTCATTTCCTGACTTCTTAATTTGAGCCATTCTGACTGGTGTGAGGTGGTATCTCATTGTGGTTTTGATTTGTATTTCCCTGATGCCGAGTGATGTGGAGCACTTTTTCATGTGTCTGTTGGCCATCTGGATGTCTTCTTTGCAGAAATGTCTGTTCATGTCCTCTGCCCATTTCTTGATTGGATTGTTGGTTCTTTGGGTGTTGAGTTTGCTAAGTTCTTTATAGATTTTGGACACTAGCCCTTTATCCGATATGTCATTTGCAAATATCTTCTCCCATTCTGTCAGTTGTCTTTTGGTTTTGTTAACTGTTTCCTTTGCTGTGCAAAAGCTTTTGATCTTGATGAAATCCCAATAGTTCATTTTTGCCCTTGCTTCCCTTGCCTTTGGCGATGTTTCTAGGAAGATGTTGCTGCGGCTGAGGTCGAAGAGGTTGCTGCCTGTGTTCTCCTCAAGGATTTTGATGGATTCCTTTCTCACATTGAGATCCTTCATCCATTTTGAGTCTATTTTTGTGTGTGGTGTAAGGAAATGGTCCAATTTCATTTTTCTGCATGTGGCTGTCCAATTTTCCCAACACCATTTGTTGAAGAGGCTATCTTTTTTCCATTGGATATTCTTTCCTGCTTTGTCGAAGATTAGTTGACCATAGAGTTGAGGGTCTATTTCTGGGCTCTCTATTCTGTTCCATTGATCTATGTGTCTGTTTTTGTGCCAGTACCATGCTGTCTTGATGATGACAGCTTTGTAATAGAGCTTGAAGTCCGGAATTGTGATGCCACCAACTTTGGCTTTCTTTTTCAATATTGCTTTGGTTATTCGAGGTCTTTTCTGGTTCCATATAAATTTTAGGATTATTTGTTCCATTTCTTTGAAAAAAATGGATGGTACTTTGATAGGAATTGCGTTAAATGTGTAGATTGCTTTAGGTAGCATAGACATTTTCACAATATTTATTCTTCCAATCCAGGAGCATGGAACATTTTTCCATTTCTTTGTGTCTTCCTCAATTTCTTTCATGAGTACTTTATAGTTTTCTGTGTATAGATTCTTAGTCTCTTTGGTTAGGTTTATTCCTAGGTATCTTATAGTTTTGGGTGCAATTGTAAATGGGATGGACTCCTTAATTTCTCTTTCTTCTGTCTTGTTGTTGGTGTAGAGAAATGCAACTGATTTCTGTGCATTGATTTTATATCCTGACACTTTACTGAATTCCTGTACAAGTTCTAGCAGTTTTGGAGTGGAGTCTTTTGGGTTTTCCACATATAGTATCATATCATCTGCAAAGAGTGATAGTTTGACTTCTTCTTTGCCGATTTGGATGCCTTTAATTTCCTTTTGTTGTCTGATTGCTGAGGCTAGGACTTCTAGTACTATGTTGAATAGCAGTGGTGATAATGGACATCCCTGCAGTGTTCCTGACCTTAGCGGAATAGTTTTCAGTTTTTCTCCATTGAGGATGATATCTGCGGTGGGTTTTTCATAGATGGCTTTGATAATATTGAGGTATGTGCCCTCTATCCCTACACTTTGAAGAGTTTTGATCAGGAAGGGATGCTGTACTTTGTCAAATGCTTTTTCAGCATCTATGGAGAGTATCATATGGTTCTTGTTCTTTCTTTTATTAATGTGTTGTATCACATTGATTGATTTGCGGATGTTGAACCAACCTTGCAGCCCTGGAATAAATCCCACTTGGTCGTGGTGAATAATCCTTTTAATGTACTGTTGAATCCTATTGGCTAGTATTTTGGCGAGAATTTTTGCATCTGTGTTCATCAAGGATATTGGTCTGTAGTTCTCTTTTTTGATGGGATCCTTGTCTGGTTTTGGGATCAAGGTGATGCTGGCCTCATAAAATGAGTTTGGAAGTTTTCCTTCCATTTCTATTTTTTGGAACAGTTTCAGGAGAATAGGAATTAGTTCTTCTTTAAATGTTTGGTAGAATTCCCCCGGGAAGCCATCTGGCCCTGGGCTTTTGTTTGTTTGGAGATTTTTGATGACTGTTTCAATCTCCTTACTGGTTATGGGTCTGTTCAGGCTTTCTATTTCTTCCTGGTTCAGTTGTGGTAGTTTATATGTCTCTAGGAATGCATCCATTTCTTCCAGATTGTCAAATTTGTTGGCGTAGAGTTGCTCATAGTATGTTCTTATAATTGTCTGTATTTCTTTGGTGTTCGTTGTGATCTCTCCTCTTTCATTCTTGATTTTATTTATTTGGGTCCTCTCTCTTTTCTTTTTGATAAGTCTGGCCAGGGGTTTATCGATCTTATTAATTCTTTCAAAGAACCAGCTCCTAGTTTCGTTGATTTGTTCTATTGTTTTTTTGGTTTCTATTTCATTGATTTCTGCTCTGATCTTTATGATTTCTCTTCTCCTGCTGGGTTTAGGGTTTCTTTCTTGTTCTTTCTCCAGCTCCTTTAGGTGCAGGGTTAGGTTGTATATTTGAGGGCTTTCCTGTTTCTTGAGAAAGGCTTGTATTGCTATATATTTTCCTCTCAGGACTGCCTTTGTTGTGTCCCACAGATTTTGAACTGTTGTGTTTTCATTATCATTTGTTTCCATGAATTTTTTCAACTCTTCTTTAATTTCCTGGTTGACCCATTCATTCTTTAGAAGGATGCTGTTTAGTCTCCATGTAATTGGGTTCTTTCCAAATTTCCTCTTGTGATTGAGTTCTAGCTTCAGAGCATTGTGGTCTGAAAATATGCAGGGAATGATTCCAATCTTTTGATAACGGTTGAGACCTGATTTAGGACCGAGAATATGATCTATTCTGGAGAATGTTCCATGTGCACTAGAGAAGAATGTGTATTCTGTTGCTTTGGGATGAAATGTTCTGAATATATCTGTGATGTCCATCTGGTCCAGTGTGTCATTTAAGGCCTTGATTTCCTTGTTTATCTTTTGCTTGGATGATCTGTCCATTTCAGTGAGGGGAGTGTTAAAGTCCCCTACTATTATTGTATTATTGTCAATGTGTTTCTTTGATTTTGTTATTAATTGGTTTATATAGTTGGCTGCTCCCATGTTAGGGGCATAGATATTTAAAATTGTTAGATCTTCTTGTTGGACAGTTCCTTTGAGTATGATATAGTGTCCTTCCTCATCTCTTATTATAGTCTTTGGCTTAAAATCTAATTGATCTCATATAAGGATTGCCACTCCTGCTTTCTTCTGATGTCCATTAGCATGGTAAATTCTTTTCCACCCCCTCACTTTAAATCTGGAGGTATCTTCAGGTTTAAGATGAGTTTCTTGTAGGCAACATATAGATGGGTTTTGTTTTTTTATCCATTCTGATACCCTGTGTCTTTTGATTGGGGCATTTAGCCCATTAACATTCAGGGTAACTATTGAGAGATATGAATTTAGTGCCATTGTATTGCCTGTAAGGTGACTGTTATTGTATATTGTGTCTGTTCCTTTCTGATCTACTACTTTTAGGGTCTCTCTTTGCTTAGAGGACCCCTTTCAATATTTCCTGTAGAGCTGGTTTGGTATTTGCAAATTCTTTCAGTTTTTGTTTGTCCTGGAAGCTTTGAATCTCTCCTTCTATTTTCAATGATAGCCTAGCTGGATATAGTATTCTTGGCTGCATGTTTTTCTCGTTTAGTACTCTGAATATATCATGCCAGCTCTTTCTGGCCTGCCAGGTCTCTGTGGATAAGTCTGCTGCCAATCTAATATTTTTACCATTGTATGTTACAGACTTCTTTTCCCGGGCTGCTTTCAGGATCTTCTCTTTGTCCCTAAGACTTGTAAATTTTACTATTAGGTGACGGGGTGTGGACCTATTCTTATTGATTTTGAGGGGGGTTCTCTGAATCTCCTGGATTTTGATGCTTGTTCCCTTTGCCATATTGGGGAAATTCTCTCCAATAATTCTCTCCAATATACCTTCTGCTCCCCTCTCTGTTTCCTCTTCTTCTGGAATCCCAATTATTCTAATGTTGTTTCGTCTTATGGTGTCACTTATCTCTCGAATTCTCCCCTCGTGGTCCAGTAGCTGTTTGTCCCTCTTTTGCTCAGCTTCTTTATTCTCTGTCATTTGGTCTTCTATATCGCTAATTCTTTCTTCTGCCTCATTTATCCTAGCAGTGAGAGCCTCCATTTTTGATTGTACCTCATTAATAGCTTTTTTGATTTCAACTTGGTTAGATTTTAGTTCTTTTATTTCTCCAGAAAGGGCTTTTATATCTCCCGAGAGGGTTTCTCTAATATCTTCCATGCCTTTTTCAAGCCCGGCTAGAACCTTGAGAATCGTCATTCTGAACTCTAGATCTGACATATTACCAATGTCTGTATTGATTAGGTCCCTAGCCTTTGGTACTGCCTCTTGTTCTTTTTTTTGTGGTGAATTTTTCCTCCTTGTCATTTTGTCCAGATAAGACCAGATGAAGGAGCAAGTAAAATACTAAAAGGGTGGCAACAACCCCAGGAAAATATGCTTTAGCCAAATCAGAAGAGATCCCAAATCGTGAGGGGGAGAAAGGGGATAAAAAGTGGTTCAGAAAGAAGAAAAAAAAAAAAAAA